>NW_026854973.1:0-214367 GCF_026571515.1 Ruditapes philippinarum
CGAGGCAAAATAGTGATTTTTGGCAATTTTGAGATGTCCCCTCGTTGCCATGGTAACAGGAAATTTAAGACTGAGCATGTCGTTACAAAGGAAATGGTCCAGTCAACATTTGTGCCAAGTTTGATTAGTATTGAAGCATTTTTTAATGGTTTCATAGCAGTTTGAACTTGTAACAGGAGGCTTTTCAGTGACAACGGCCATTTTTCACAATATGCTCATGAGGGAAAGGAATAACAGTGAAGGCAACATGTCCCCAGGCATGTCCAAGAAGGTTATAAAAATTAAAAATTGTGTCAAGTAACATTTTGAAAATCAATTTTATACTGCAAGATTTTAAACAACTGATGAAATTTTCACTAATTTAATTATGCTTAGAAGATCTACTAAAATCAATTCTTAATGGAAATATATGCTTATTTTTCTTTTTATTTTGGAAGGAAAATTCAGAAAAGTCATACCTTTGGTCACTTGCAGTGATTCTTCCATCTAAGTCATGCATGGTTGCCCATTCATTATTTTTCATAAACTCTGAAATTTTCACCTCCACTTCCCTGATTGGCTCAGAGCTGAAGGGCTTTAACAGTGCCACCATCCATCTTTCATCAACTATAGTAAATAAATTAAAACATACACGTATATACCAATATACCAGTATGTATATACTACTACATTTTATATTTTACATGCATCTTTTCATAATTTTCTTGAATAAAGTCATCAGTCAGCCTACATAAAATATAAAAATCTCAAGATTACCCAATATTAAAGTGAATTTGTCTGTAATACAAGAAATTATCACATTGAAAGTGTTAAGTATCAGACAAAATAACAAATCACTAAAAAAATTGTTGTCAAGTGTGAGAAACCCAGCCAACAATTGTGGGGGTATATAAAATATTATTCAAGTATTGCTCACATGCTCCAATTATGCAGGAGTGAGTAAGACAACGTCAAGATTCTTCAAACAGTTGAGCTATAAAATCACATACCTGAACTTTGACCATCATCTAATGTAATGCTATTATCACAGTGAGCTTTCACACATACAGTTTCATATTCTTTGACTTTTTCCCCAATCTGTTTACGTCTTGATGCCCGCACCATTCGTACACAGAAGGAATTCGATGCTGAATTTATCACTTGATCTGAAACAAGTATGTATTTAGCAAACTTACTTCAGAGCAAACATTAAAACTGCATTACTAAGGAGAGGAATTTCATGAGTTATAATGACTTTCAGGGTATATGTGGCCGAGTGATTAAGGTTGTTGACTTCAAACCACTTGTCCCTCACAATTGTGGGTTCAAATCCTGCAAGGGACTTTGCATTCTTTCATGTGAGGAAGCTATCCAGCTAGCTTGCGACACATTAGGTGGTTCTTCTCAGGTGCCTGTTTGTGCCTCAAATAATGCATCAGAGGGACATCTGAGGACTTCCTCCACCAATACAGCCAGAGAAAAGTCCCCATTGTTATGACCTTTCAGTGTCGGTGCAACATTTAACCCAAACAAACAAAAATAAAGTCTTGATCTATTCTATGTTTAATCATACAAGTATTGCATTTATATGTATCACATTTTACAAATTGTAATTTACTTCATGTTACAAGAAAATGGAAGATAAATTCTTTGCCAAATTTTATGAACTTTTTCTGTAACTTACTATGATCTAGTTTTGTAGATATATTATCTTGTGGGATTCTAGAGAATGCTGATTGTAATGATACATCTGTAGGGGCAAAAAACTGGCTCATAAACATGTTGATGTCATCTGGATGAATGAAACGCTTGATGTTATACCCCACCATGTCAGTCTGTTGTAAAAACACATAAAACACATTTGTTATTTAATATATAAAAATTTTGTAATTGATAGTTTTTTTCTTATGTTTGAGAAAATTTTATCTGATATTAATTAGGGGGACATTTTCAAAAAGAATATGAATCCAGATATGAATCAAAAGTGATATATAACCTTTACAAGCTTGCACTGAAAGTGACTAAAGCCTTCTCAACCAGGACATTCTGGACTTCTGTGCTACTATACTGTTAGCTGACTAACTTTATATTTTCATCTCACTTTCCCCAACATTGACAATGAACAGTCCCAAAAATGGAAGTTGGAAGAGTCCATTTCCTAAATTCAGCAGAATATGAGTCTAGAATTATTTTGAATATGTCCGGAATTCCCAAAACCTCCATTGGAAGTTTGAGATATACTAATATTGAGCTGTCAATAGTATGGTGAGTGGAAATACAAGCTGGCATGGTTTTATACAGGTGGCACAGGTATATATCATCATCATTGCTTGGAGTTCAAGTATTTCACCCTTAACCTGTTAAGTTTCTTAAATGGACTCTTGCATCTCTTATTTTGGACATAATCATTTATCATTTTTAGGGAAATTTTCAAAAAAATGTACCGTCTCAGAAGCAAACAGTGCAAACCAGGACTAAACAGCACTAAACTTGGTCTGCACAGTTTGCATAGGTAGAATCTGGGTCAGAGTTATGATCATATGATTATTCTTCACTGTTGCATAAAACAATGGAAAAAAGTATCTATTCTGAATATATCTCAGTGTTCTTTATAGTGGTGGGTCTTTTCTATCTAACACTTCAAGAACCAGAAAAGTAGAATACATTAACACTGTTTTGTGCAGCTGAATAGAAAAAAAACTTTGCAATCGAATATAAAAATGATCTCAATACTTTCAAATACCGGTAAGCTAATCTATTTTAAAAAATATTGAGCTAAGATACCCTAGTTATACCAGATCTTAATGAAAAATCTAATTATTTTATACACATCAATAATTATAAATGCAAACTCATTATGTAAATACTTAAATTTACTTGCCATTCGAAATATTTCGAAATAAACTTCAATCGTGTAATTATTGAAAATAAATTATGTAAACACTGGATTAAATACATGAACAGATAATCAGTTATTTAATCAATGTATAAAACTTGTTATTGAGGCAACTTGTTTGAATGGTCTATAATACTGATCTAGACAATTGTAGTAATTCAAATAACTATTTTTGCATTTTTCAAGTGTAGATAAGTAAAAATCATTTGACAAAAACTTTAAAAAATAATTATGGTGTCTTTTAAGCATTGAAGAAAATATCCTTTTCCTTGTCCCCAGTTCCTATATGTCTTTGAAATATTGAATCCCTAATTTCAAGCACCTTGCATACTGTGGGTACACATGTTTGTATGAAGATATCAGTGTGAAACTTTTACACATATTTCTATTTTGTTTTCATGCAAACTCAGAAGGGTAAGATAGACAATAAACAGTTCTTAGAGAAAGAAAAGTTACATATATTATATAAGTGAAAATATTTCCAAAATAAGTTCTGTCACCTGACTGATTGTACGTTATAACAAAACATTCAAAATTTATTGGCTATCCACATTTAAAATGGCTTTGGCCATATTTACAATAACCATATATGACAATCTTACACTTCCTGCCAGTGTAGACAGGAAAAAATAGCTCGAGGGTTTCCACTAAACAGTTACCTGAAAGCTAGATATTCCCATCTTTACTGACAGCCGGTGTATGATTCTTTTTCTTTCGTATCGCATGTCAATTATTTTCAAAACAGAAATTATTAAACTTTTATGTGCATTTTTCTTATAGAAGGGTATGAACTTACAACAGTTACTTCATTTGTAACGGTAAAATGACGTCATGCTAAGAACGCAATTCATTCATAAAAGGTCGCACAAATGACATCATTTAAAGCAAACTTGTCTTACATGGCGGGGTGTAAGACAGGGTTAAGCACTGGTATATAATCCTCTCTGATATGCAAGAATATAAGTTCCAACACGCCTTGTGATTTTATCACTATACCAAAGAAGAAAAACACCGTCTTAAACTGCCAATAACATTAGTTAGGGACTACATGTATAGGCGTCTGTTATTTTTTCTCCATTGGATATGATAAATGAAAAAACCTTTGTAGGCAAAATAGTATACAAAGCTTTTTTAAGGCAACAGTAAAAATGCACTTGGCCCTGATATGAATCTATAAAATGTAAATGGTTTCAGAGATCATGGCAGATCCATTAGTCCCTGGGCCGGGCTTTTCACCCTCTACTTGCTGAATTTCTTGTCCAGCGTCCATTTTGGAACTTTCTATTGTCAGTTTTGGGGATATTTAAGGATGAAACACTTATATTGGTCAGCCAACATTACAGAACAGCTTTTATGGCCTTGTTAACTTAAATGCTTGTGCAGGATGGCCTGGCTCAATACTGGCAGTGTCTATTCTAGGATTTGAAAAAACAGGGGGGGTGATTTTTATTGAAAAGTAAGAATTTATTACATTTCTTGATCTTTTTCTTTCTTTGTCTATGTTAAATTTTCCCCCTTCCAATAGGGGTGAATTCTCAAAAATATGGGTGAATACTAGTCACTTTTGATTCAAGTAGTGGAAGGGTTAAATAAAGTATCTTTAGATAAAACTAGAACTATCGCTGAATGCGATTCATACCCCCACCAATGTCCTTGACAGAAGACCACCTGGAAAGGTGGTTAAGGGAATAACTTATGTGGCACAAATACATAAAAAGAAATTATCTCTGGTGAAAAAAGACTAATTGTTCAGGTAATAGTATAAATATATATTATCAAATCATGTTCGAAACAGGTACAAATAACCTTTCATTTTCCCAATGTATTAAACATTTTATTTATAAGTCAATTTTTGACCTTTAAGTGTGGCCTTGGCCTTAATCTGGCACAAGAGTAAGATGGGTTTTGCACATCACCCAGTTTGGTTGAACATTTGAGTAAAGTTTGAAGAAAATCCTTCCATTAGTATAGAATTTATAGAGTAGACACAATATATTGTCTAGTATTGGTTGTATGTAAATTTGAAGACTTAAAAAGGGGCATAACTTTGTCAAAATGCAATACATAGTAATGAAACTTGACCTGCATATCATATTTGCCACATCTCAAATATCTTTTAAGTTTCAAGCAAATGCCTGCGCTAGTTTCAGAATTATTCAAGTACATGTTAAAATTTAAGAACATTTTCTAAGTCAATTTTTGACTTTCAAGTGTGACCTTGACCTTTAGCCGGCACAAAGGTGACATGGATTCTGCACATAACCTTGTTGAGGTGAAAATTTGAGTAAAAGTTGAAGTAAATTCTTCCATTAGAATAGGATTTATAGAGTGGACACAACATATTGTCTAATATTTGATTGTATGTAAATTTGAAGACTTAAAAAGGGGCATAACTTTGGTAAAATGCAATACAGAGTTATGAAACTTGAACGAACAGCATATCGAAATTGTGACCCTTCAAAAATATTTTAAGTTTCAAGCAAATACCTTTTCTAGATTTAGAAATATTCAAATAAATGTTAAAATTTAAGAATATTTTCTAAGTCAATTTTTGACCTTAAAGTGTGACCTTGACCTTAAGCCAGCAAAAGAGTGACATAAGTTCTGCACATCCCCTGGTTGAGATGAACATTTGAGCCAAGATTGAAGAAAATCTTTCAATTAGTGTAGGACTTACAGAGCGGACATGACATACTGTGTAATACTAGATTGTTTGATATTTGACCTTCAATTGTGACCTTGACCTTGAGCTGACACATGGGCAACATGAATTCTGCACATCCCCTTGTTGAGGTGAATATTTGAGCCATGTTTGAAGAAAATCTTTCAATTAGTGTAGGACTTACAGAGCGGACACAACATACTGTGTAATATTTGATTGTTTATTATTTGACCTTCAATTGTGACCTTGACCTTGAGCTTGCACATGGGCAACATGGGTTCTGCACATCCCCTTGTTGAGGTGAACATTTGAGCCAAGTTGGAAGAAAATCTTTCAAGTAGTGTAGGACTTACAGAGCGGACACGACATACTGTGTAATATTTAATTGTTTGATATTTGACCTTCAATTGTGACCTTGACCTTGAGCTGACACATGGGCGACATGGGTTCTGCACATCCCCTGGTTGAGGTGAACATTTGAGCCAAGTTTGAAGAAAATCTTTCAAGAAGTGTAGGACTTACAGAGCGGACACGACATACTGTGTAATATTTGATAGTATTTGATATTTGACCTTCAATTGTGACCTTGACCTTGACCTGACACATGGGCAATATGGGTTCTGCACATCCCCTTGTTGAGGTGAACATTTGAGCCAAGTTTGAAGAAAATCCTTCAATTGGTATAGGAGTTATAGAGCGGACACGAAAATGGAGACGGACGGACCGACCGACGGACGGACCGACCGACGTGACAAAGCGAATCCATTATAGCCCCCCCCCACATTTTGTGGTGGGGGTATAATTAAATATTTATGACTGAAATAAAGTATTAAAGCATTAAAGTAATTTATGGGTTTTTTTTAAGATTTTTTTTCATGAAATGGGTAATAAATACTTTGTTTTACCTGATAGAAACCAAGGATGTCGAAGATTTTAGGGGATACATATACTATAGCCCCCGTCTCTGTTATAATCAATAATGTATCATCAGTCACCTGTGAGTAATAAAAACATAAACTAACGTAACTGTTATTCTGAAAATAAATACATGTATTTTGATACTATAAAATTAATATTCATGGAAATAAAATGGAAGGTGAGGATACTATCACAGTTAAAGCGGCCCTCAGCTTTCATTTTCTGTTGAAAAAAGTCAATTCTGTTTTGTTTCAAACTAAGTATTTCGGTAATTTTTATCTTGGAAAAGAACATCATATCACTTTAAAGCCTTCAGCAAAATAGCCCTCTGAGAGCTATGTTATAGCACATCAATGACTTTTGTTCCTAAGAAAAGAAGAGCAAAAAAACAAATCATCTGCTTTTACTAATTTAATAACAGAGAGACAACCAGTAGAGTAGAGGTATTGAGGGGTTTCCTTACTGATTATGTATTTTATCGTAGGCATATTTCATTTTCCACCTTAATTCTTTTGATTTGACAATTACAAATGTATTATGGAACGATTTATCTAAAAACAACATAATTTAACCTTTAAAAAATCTAAAGGTTGCTTTAAGGTCCTATGGCCACTCCCCGGTTTTATAAGGAGGGTAGGTAAAACTAAGTTCAAATCCCAGATTGAACAGCAAGAAATCATATCATGATTAATCAATTTTGTTGAAAGACATGTTAACGAGTCTTTTTTTTTCAAAAAAATTTCAATATCATAGCATGATAAGACTGTTTTTTTTTTCATTTTTCTTCATTTTTTAGTCATAACTTGAATAAGTTATAATTTAAGGTACATGGCGTAAGTGCAGAAATACCTTTTTAAGCCAATGCATCAATCGGTTTGGGTGGAGACTCACATTATGTCCAAGTGTCTTTCTCTTTAAGCCTGAGAATAAACAGCATTCTGTAATCATAGTTATTATAATTATAGTGATAATAGTTCATAAGATGTGTATCAAACTCTTTATTGTTTACCCAACTAAATTCCCCGCCCCCTCACCAACCCCCATTTTTGAACTAAAAGATTTTCAGATCGAAATTGTACAAAATTAAGTATCCAATACTATATATTTTTCTTTTTTTCTTGGAATGGTTAGTCACATTGATATGGCACATGTCATAATGTATAATACCAACTTTCGAGCTTAATTGGTGAAGAAACACCTCATGTACCTTTACATGTATAACTTCAAGCATTTTAAAAATAAAAAGATGGGTCAACTATAATAGCCAATGAGATTGCAGAATTTTACTTGCCCAGACCTTCAAATGTAAACTCCAACAAATTGGACCGGTTTGCCAGTCCTGTAACTATTGGGCAGCACAGACCATGCTATCATGCCATATGGCACACTTTGACTGCTGATTTTGATATGCAGTGGTCACATGGGCAGAATCAGTTGCTACAATTAGGATGTTATGAATAGTGCATTATCCAGATTTGTAAAGGGCTCATATTTTTTTCTTATTTAAAATACCAGGATAGGATTTACGATTAAATCAAGAAATTTTTTAAGAAAATCTCACATATTGCCAATATCTATTCAACAAATATTACCTAGATGCAGTTTCATGTAGCTGACTGTGAGACGAAGTATAGCCGACTTGTCGAGCCGACGATGAGCGTATTTGATAATTGGGATCTCCTCGGCTAGCTGGGTGATCAAACTGTTTAAACGGTCACGTCGTAACTTCTCTCCAACCTTACGTGACAACCTGAAACAATTATATTTTTATAACGGTCAATAATCTATTAAGCACACTTAGACCATGTGCTTCATTGTCCGCTTTTATACATAGACAAGACATATGGCTAAAGGCGATGCATGCTCCTTGAAGGTTAAGGACCATACGTGAGGACCATGCATAATTATTGCAAGCCTTACATGGTATTTACCAAACATTTGTGACCCTTTAAAGCTGAACCAAAATTTATACACAAGAAAAGCATGACTATAATTATGTAACTATAACTTTCTTACAAATTGTTTCTGGGGAGCATAAATCGTTTAAGTTCAATACTGAATTTATTGAACAAGATGAAAATATATTATGCTAGCTTCTGGCAAGTTCAGTAACCTACACCAATATATATTTATATATATATATATATATATATATATATTTATCATATACACAAAATAAAGACTAAATAAAGTTTTAACCCTTTCCCCCATGAGCATATTGTGAAAAATGGCCGTTTTCACTGAAAAGCCTCCTGTTACAAGTTCAAACTGCTATGAAACTATGAAAAATGCTTCAATACTAATCAAACTTGGCACAAATGTTGACTGGACCATTGCCTTTGTAACGACATGCTCAGTCTTAAATTTCCTGTTACTATGGCAACGAGGGGGCATCTCAAAATTGCCCAAAATCACTATTTTGCTTCGATTTTTTCCATCAAAATTTATTTCAAAGTGCTGCAACTTCTCAAGGGATTGAGATAGAGTCAAAGGCTTTTCAGCGTTGGTTACACGTTACATTATGATCGACCTGGGGTCATTTTTAGCCTCTCACAAGTCCAAAATTTTCTTGGCGATGAGGGGGACTCCGCCCCCCTTCAAACCCCCCTAACAGAAGGGGGCACATCCCCCTTCTGGCAACCCCCTGATGTATCTTTTGGATAGGAGGCGGCGCCGAAAAAGTGCTCAATTTTTTTAGCAACATTTCTCAAACGAAAACATGTGTTTGGGGCCCAAATAGGACATTTTTCACTCTTTGAGGCCTAAAAAGGGGGGGGGGGGGGGTCGAAAGTGCGTTGTTTCGCGTATATATGGGGTAAAGGGTTAAATAAAGTGGAAAAGAATCATTTTTTCATTGACGTGCCTAAAGTGTAACGCTAAAATCTAGCCCGTCTTTACACTATGTTTGTATAGGGCAATGACGTCACATCAAAATATATGCATGGCCGTGCAATACCACTTTTACGGAGTCACAGAGTGGCACGGGTGTGTGATAAAAGACCATACTTTGACATAGTTAAATTCAAATGTCCCTGAATGTTGTACTTTGATTTATTTTCAAATGACATTCAATCAAACTGATACATGTATATTCTTACGACAGGTGATGGACTTTGGTGATAATATATCATACAGGTCTATTATCACATTTTTACATCATAAATTAACACATACATGTAGTTAAATTCAAATTTCCCTAAATGTCTTAAAACTATGTTAACTCTCGCATTATATAATTATATATAAATACCGTATATTAAAGGAACCCCTGACTGCGGTCTAAAAGTCTAAAAACATAAAATTTGATTTTCTGACATAGATCAGCTTGGGCACTAATAAAACAGATAATGCCAAAAATACTTAAGAAATGTACTCAGAAATAAATTGAAAATTTTTATGCTAATTTTAGCCATGTATGAGTGAATCAATTTTGGGTCATTTTTCACTTTCAGAATATTTATTTTGGAAAATGCAGCTAACAAATGATCTGAATTTTTTCAAACATGTTATTAGTCTGGAATCTGTCCATGGGAAGCACATTTGTACCATATGATCATGGTCTGCACTGTTCGCTATTCAGTCAGTACACACTTTGAATTTATCTCTTATCATGGTGATTGTTTGAGTCCATTATAACCGATAGACAAGTCAATTTCAGATATTTAATGTTCTTCGGGTAAATTATTCACGCTCATCATATTTAAAACAAAATTCTAATATCATACTGTGTGTACTTTGGCATTGACTAGAGTTCTTTCAAAAACATTTATTTGTTTTCACATGGTTTTTCAATTACATGTATATGCATAATAATTGTTCTAACATGTCAGACTTCAGTTAGAAAAAAAACAGTTTCTAGAAATTAAAAAAAAAAAGTTCTTGACTGCTATTTGTCAACATTTTGTTTTTCATTTACATGAATAATGAAAATACTCTTGAAAACCTGGAGAAGAAAGTTCATGTTTTCTATGCATTTTTCTTATGAATGCATGTATTCAAATCATGCAGATAGGTCTTATACAATTACTATGTCAATACTTAAGTCTTGGCTTAAGTCATGAACTCATGATATTTCTTTGAAAAATACATTGTATTTTAGTTACAGTCACAGCTCTTACTTTCTTGTTTTACTTCATAAATAAATCATTAATAAAAGTTCTAAAGAACATCATAATAGTGCTTAATGCAGAAAAAAAATTCTCGAGAAAAATTCTCGAAATAGGTTAATAATTTCTTACCTGCTAACACAAGGTTTTTCTTCAAAGACATTATCATCTTCTTCATCCTCCATTATAAAACATCAGCGGCCGGTCATTATCTCGTTAAAACATGTCAATACCTCGCCTGAATATCACATCGTGTACCTGAAATATCATATCGTAAAAACCTGTCATATCATATTTCATTAAAAAAAGATTCTCGGAGAAAAAAAAAAAAATCTCAAATATTTGTACTCATTAAAAAAAAAGAACGTTTACCTATTTATACCAATGCAAATAAATGATTCCATTTATTTAACTAAGTTAAGTTTCCAAGGCCTTGTATAAATTGTCATACGAGTCGTGACAGTGTTTCACAATAAACATTTTGTTTTTCTGAGCTGCTCCAGTTTTGTATTCTTATATGTTTTGCTTTATGTTGATTTGTCTGTACATTGAAGATCAAAATCAATGCAACAATTTCAGATAGCCATCCTAGAAGTAGTACAAAGTCTGTCTTGATTATAATACAGTACGCAGCGAAATGACTTATGCTAGTTAGTTCATGAGAAAGGCATTAATTACTGGTATATTACCACATGTTTCTAGCTTAAGCTCAAGAAGATATTTAGAAAGATTTACTACAAGGAAAATCAAATAATCTCATAAAACACGAGAATTATATGATGTCCCTATATTCTGATTAAAGAAAATCTGTACACAGTACAGTAACAATGCCCAAAGAATTTTTTTTCTCTTAAAAAATAGGGGTAGGAATAGGTGATATCAATATATATATATATCTAATGACTTGATCAATACAAAGTGTGAAATACTGATAAATCAACCAGCTGAATTTCTTGAATAGACTTGTCAAGCTTCCACATTTTAAATGGTTCATTATCAATTATAGGGGATAACAAAAGGAAAATTTCATGTTACTTAGCCAATACTATATCATCATCATCATCATCACAGAGCATCCAAGATAATACTGTATTTTTACACCCTTGTATTTTTGGACTGTTCCATAGTTTATATTTTTTTACAGTAAAATTAAAAACTATAGAAACCTGATAAGTAAGTGTCCTAATACATTGTAAAGTCAGTTGAAATATTTCTTGTTGGTGGGGAGGGGTAATAAATATTAATAACACATAGGCTGGTGAGTTAACAGCAAAAATATTATCCCTTGGAGTAAATACTCTCGCAAACCTATGTGTTATTTATATACCTATGTGCAGGCTGACCCCAGCTCTAAACTGACTGCAAAGGCTGATAATACTTCTGAGTCAAGAAGGGTAAGGGTTTATAATTTAGCAGTCATAGATTATTAGACAGCCCACAAAAATTCACATTCAAGTAGCAAATATTTAGATTCTAGATAGAAAAGTAACAGAAATAATAATTCTTAAATTTCTTTACTTTTACACAAAAAAAGATCAATAACGTTAATCAATGTTTTGAAGGTTAACTTATTCTTAAACATGTAAGGAAACAATTGCAACCACTTATGTTCATTATGTAAGCTTATACAATTATGAGAAGTTGTTCAAAAAGCAAATCAGATAATCAGTACATAGAAAGCAATTATTAAGTTTTCTATACCATACATGTATATAATGTTTTTTAAGTTTGAGCAAAAAGAGAAATGAATTTGGATGAAGTCTTTTTAAAGGAACTCCACTGAGGTCCAAAAGAATAAAAATACAAAATTTGAAAACCTTACAAATATCAAGTGAAGCACTAAAATATAATGAAAAAAAATCATAGAAAACACTCATATTTAAATTCAAAATTGATTTAGTGTGCAATTCTTAGCAGGATTTAAGTGAAAAGCTTTGCAACATTTTTCATATTTCAGTTATTTTCACAACAGAAAAGATTATTCTGGAAAAAAAAACAGGGTGATGGAATGAGCTAAAAATTTGCACACAAGTTATTGGTAAAGACCTATATCAATTGGTGCACAAATTGCGGGAAAATATTTTCAGTCCCGTCATGTCAAAAAACCTAAGTGGAGTCCCTTTAAAGCAAGTTTTTACAAATAAATTAAAGAAAAATGGGTCAAAGACAGAAAAGGCCGGGTTGCATTTGTACACCAAATATCATGAGGCTGTGATGTTACGAAAAAAAATTTCCATTGACCCATTAATGTCGAAAATTTAATTCAGTAGGGTATACAGGAAGTGGATGAGCTACACACCTAAAATCGAATCCCACAGTATGGGACCATGTGTCAATGCTGTATGCCAAATATCAAGAGGCTGTGATTAGTAGTTTCTGAGAAAAATGTTATGAAAATTTCCTACCAGTGACCATAAATGTGAACAGGAAGTGGATGAGCTGCAGACTTGAAATCGAATCCCACAGTATGGGACCATGTGTCAATGCTGTATGCTAAATATCAAGAGGCTGTGATAAGTAGTTGCTGAGAAAACTGTTACGAAAATTTCCTACCATTGACCATAATTGTTGAAAATTTAACTAGGTCAGCAAACAGGAAGTGGATGAGCGACAGACCTGAAATCGAATCCAACAGTATGGGACCATGTGTTGATGCTCAGCCTCACAGTATACCAAATATCAAAAGGCTGTGTTACGTAGTTGCTGAGAAAACTGTTACGAAAATTTCCTACTATTGACCATTAATGCTGAAAATTTAAGTAGGTTAGCAAACAGGAAGTAGATGAGCGACAGACCTGAAATCGAATCCCACAGTATGGGACCATAAATTGATGCTGTATACCAAATATCAAAAGGCTGTAATAAGTAGTTGCTGAGAAAACTGTTACGAAAGTTTTTTCCCCGCCAGCCCACCGCCCGGATGCCCGCCCGCCGCCCAACATTCACCATACTATAACCCGGGTTTGCACCAGTGCAACCCGGCCAAAAATTCAGTTTTTAACAAACTTTGTGTTATAATTTTTTAACACAAAAAGATCATTTTTGTGAAACTGCTTCAAAATAACAACACAACTTTTTGTCACCTGAACATCACTTTTATTACTATGGTAACCATGGAATGGTTACAACATAGACATCTATAATCAATGGAAAACTTGAAACAATGTTAAAAGAGACTTGCGTTAGAATGAAGGTTTTTAATGAAAATAATGGTAAAGATAATGTAGACAAGAGGACCATGATGACCCTAGATTGCTCACCTGTCTATAATGAATCTAGACATTAAGGACGAATCAATAATTTGACGAGTATAAATATAAAACAAGATACTAGCCATTGTCACAAACTTTAGTAACGCCTATCACAAATTTCTTATTATCATTATAGTGAATATAATAAATTTACATTAAATTCTCTCAAATCTGATGACTGTTTTTAGCCAATAATCACATTTTTATATTTTATCTGGCCTCAGGGCCTCTGCATGTGCCATGACATTGGACACAGGGACCTGAACTTTGTGCAAAACTTTATATGCCTCAAATGTGCCAAGTTAAAATCCCACCATGCATGTAGGAGTTTTGCTCCATGCAGACAAGCAATTATCTATGACCTCTAACATGGCCATGACCTTTGACCTAAATATCTGATTCAGGAGTGGGACACAAAGTGGTGGATATTTATGTGTCTGGTAATACTAAAATCCATCCATGCACGTACTAGATAGGTTTCAAACAATACTGTCCACTGTACATTCCATTAAAAACCTAGAAATGTGTCAATAGGACACAGGTGCCCCCGCACTCCACTGTTTTGTCAATCTTATGACTTTAGGTCAAATATTTTTAGGCTACATATGCGACAAGTTGAAAACTAAAAATCCTTTACTAAGTCAAGGGCAGGAACTTTCAAATACTGAATTAATTCACAAGCAAACCCTAAGGTGCATAAGAACATGGCTGACCACATTCTTGTAAACTTTCAGACCTACAGGTCAAATACTTTTTGAGTAATACATGAACAAGTTGAAAATTGAAAATTATACTAAGTCTAGGGCAATAACTCTAACAAAACTGAAAAAATCCACAATCATGCAAAACCCCAGGTGCATAGCTTCACAGTGATGTTGATCATTATTCCTGTAAAGTTGGTTGATTCTAACTCAAGCACTCGAGAAATTACAAATAACACAACATAATGGAATGGTTTTCACTAGATCAAGGGCAATAAATCTAACAAAACAAAATAAATCCACAAGTGAAACCCCAGGTGCACAACTTCACATGCTGAACAACATTACTGTAAAGTTTCATGACACTAAATCAAATACTTTTTGAGTTACATGCTACACAAGCTGAAAATCGTAAATTTTTACTAAGTCAAGGGCAATAACTCTAAAAATACTAAAAATATCCACATGAAAAAACCAAGGTGCACAACTACACATGCTGATTATCATCCCTGTAAAGTTTCATGACTCTAGGTCAAATACTTTTTGAGTTACATGTGACACAAGTTGAAAATTGCAAACATTTACTAAGTCAAGGGCAATAACTCAAACAAAACAAAATAAACCCACAAGCGAAACCCCAGGTGCACAACTATGCATGCTGAGCAACATTCCTGTAAAGTTTTATGACCCTAGGTCCAATACTTTTGAGATATGTGCAACACAAGTTGAAAATTGCAAATTTTTACTAAGTCAAGGGCAATAACTCTAAAAATACTAAATATATCCACACAAAAATACCCAGGTGCACAACTAAACATGCTGATCAACATTCCTGTAAAGTTTCAGGACAAAAGGTCAAATACTTTTTTGAGTTACATGCATGTACAAGTTGAAAAATGTAAAATTTTTACAAAGTCAAGGGCAATTACTCTAAAAATACTAAATATATCCACACGAAAATACTCAGACGCACAACTACACATGCTGATCAATATTTCTATCAAATTTCATGACTCTAGGTCAAATACTTTTTAAGCTATGTGCGACACAAAAGAGGACAGAAGAGGAAGGATGGATGTACAAGGGTCAATCTAAATGCACCCCTAAAGTGGGGACACAAAAACACCCAAAAACAACCAAAACAGGAAAGACAGTCATACATTTTTAAAAGGTACACCTTGACCTTTTGGAGCTCTTGTGCACAAATGAGTGTACATACAGACAAAATAACTCTTACATTGGTCTAGATGTCTCAACACAAATCATTTTGCTTGTAATTCAACTTCAAAACAAGATCCATTAGATGTTCTTATAGCGTGGAAAGAAATCATCAAGACCAGCAGTAATTACAGCATAATTATAATTATATTATAATGTGAGGAAAAATATGTCTCAAACTAGTCATTTCTGGGCATGATTTCATATGCATTACATGCACATTATAGTATCAAATTATGGAAATACTGAATGAGATTTTAATAACTAATTTCAAAACATGCCATGGTCTAAAATAAATATTTGTATTCAAAGTACAAAACTTGTACATGTACCATACATGGTCATGATCTCAAGATAAAGCTCAAACATTACATCCCTTGAATTTTATGGCCAGACAAATTGATGCACCGCAAAGACAGGGCAATGCAAATTACGCCTGACCCAATGCGTATTTTGAATCAATTGTAATCTTTCAATTAAAATAGAGACCCATTCATGAAATTATTCCCAATCATGATTTATTTAAAGATCCAGTATGTTGTAATTGAGGTTGTATACCACACTTAAGTGAAATTATACATAATTATGTATATAATTATGCTTATAAAACAATTTTCAAAAAATAAAGAATATGTAAAATATGTACTGCAATTATTTTTACACATTATAATTATGTAATCATTAAAATATATGCATTCATTTCTTATTGAAAAATTTGACATAGACATTTTTGAAAATAATTTTTTTATTACCTCCCTTTATTTACATGAAATGTTAAATTCCGTAATATCTTAATACATAATGCTTTTTGGAACTTATAAAGTTGATTAATATAAATTTGAGCATCATATTTATGATACAAAACCATAAAAACTTTGTGTTACAGGATCTTTAAAGTTACATTAAATAAATTTCATAAAAAAAGAAATAGCGACATTTCATTAATAAATTGGGTTTCATATCGACTCCAGATCTTATTTTGGTGTCCAGGCAACCAAAATGAGTTTAATGAGCATACAAATGTGCAACCTCATTGTGGCAAATTCGGAAGTACAATTTCTGTTTGCATGAGAAACTCCGCCTTCAGATCATCCGTACATCAATATTAAATCAACAAACATGACTATAAGTAGCAGTCCTAATTTAACGGTATATTTCCGCATTGTAACGGATATTTTCATACAAATTTAATCTTTTTTATGAGATGATTATTTTTTCTGAACTACAGGCCTAGTGCACCGTGAAGCTTAAACGGTAAAAGTGTGTTTGCACAAGAAAATCTTATATTTGCTGTGTTCCGGATAGCAACTATAACTCCGTGACTTAGCGCATACACGAGCTGCTATAGTCTTCATTTGCATGTTAAAATTCGTATACGAACTTTAGTGTTACCGTGGGGTTTTCCATTTAAAATCCTAATTTATGAACAATATTTGATGAGATTTACAACAATACTGTTAAAAAGGTTAATGAAACTGTAGAATGCTTGGTTTTTAGGCCGACGGCAAAAATATTTTAACATATTTATTTAATGTACCCGTCCCTAGATTTGCCACTACTTGCCAGCTATTTCCCCTGAAAAGGGTGGCATTAAGTGTAAACAAGAGGGCCATGATGGCCCTGAGGTCGCTCACCTGTATATAGGCCCCCCCCCATCCCCGGGCCAATTTTTACCCAAGGGCTTTTATTTGTTTATTTGAACAGACTTGGTAGACACCCATAAGAAGATGTTTCATGCTAAATATCTTAGCTCTAGCTCTTTGGGTTCTTTAAAAGAAGATTTTTTAAGTTTTTACTATATGCATCTAGGGAAAATCTATGACCCCCTGGGGCGGGGTCAATTTTGACCCCAGGGCTTTTATTTGAACAAACTTGGTAGACATTCACTAGAAGACATTTCATGCCAAATATCTAAGCTCTAGCTCTTATGGTTCTTTAAAAGAAGAATTTTAAGTTTTTACTATATGCATATAGGGAAAATCAATGACCCCCAGGGGCGGGGCCAATTTTGACCACAGGGCTTTAATTTGAACAAACTTGGTAGACACTCACTAGAAAATGTTTCATGCTTAATATCTTAGCTCTAGCTCTTTGGGTTATTTAAAAGAAGATTTTTTAAGTTTTTACTATATGCATATAGGGAAAATCAATGACCCCCTGGGGCAGGGCCAATTTTGACCCCAGGGCATTTATTTGAACAAACTTGGTAGACATTCACTAGAAGATGTTTCATGCCAAATATCTAAGCTCTAGCTCTTACGGTTCTTTAAAAGAAGATTTTTTAAGTTTTTACTATATGCATATAGGGAATTAAGTCAATGACCCCCGGGGCGGGGCCAATTTTGACCCTAGGGCTTTTATTTGAACAAACTTGGTAGACACTCAATAGAAGATGTTTCATGCCGAATATGTAAGCTCTAGCTCTTTGGGTTCTTTAAAAGAAGATTTTTTAAGTTTTTACTATATGCATATAGGAAAAATCAATGACCCCCTGGGGCGGGGCCAATTTTGACCCCAGGGCTTTTATTTGAACAAACTTGGTAGACACTCACTAGAAGATGTTTCATGCCAAATATCTAAGCTCTAGCTCTTACGGTTCTTTAAAAGAAGATATTTAAAGATTTTTCTTTCGGTTGCCATGGCAACCAGAGTTCTGCATGGAATTAAATTCTTTGAACAATTTTTAAAGGTGACCACCAAAGGAACATTCCTGTGAAGTTTGGATGAAATTGGCTCAGTGGTTTATGAGGAGATGTCATTTAAAGCAAAAGTTTACGGACGGATGACGGACGGACGCCGGACGAAAAGCGATCACAAAAGCTCACCCTGTCACTTTGTGACAGGTGAGCTAAAAAGGTGAAATTAACTGGAAAATGACAAAATTCCACTCTTTTTCCACTGTAGTGGCAAAATTGCCACCAAATGCCACTATCCTTTGGTGGCATTTAGGTGGCATTGAGTGGAAATTTGAACATAGACTTTTTTTATGGTGGCAAAAGGGTGGAAATTGGTGAAAAATGAAACTTAGTTTATTTTGAAGGTGGAAAATGAGTGGCTTTTAGTGGAAAAGTGAAACTCTAACTATTTTCTGGGTGGCAAATTAGTGGAAAAACACTTAGAAAATTTTTCTGCATAAAGTTTGTTGCTTCTGCTTTGATCTTTAATGTCAAGCTTGAATAATGTTTGACTTTGGTCTTTTCTTCTTATTGAGATTTGTCTCTTTAATATTACTTTAAACTGATATCTGGTGAGTACTAACACTTTTCATGTAATGCTTACAATAATTAAAGTGAAAAATGCAAAGGGCAATAACTCCAAAAGTATGCAAAAGAGTTATGGTTCTTAAACACAGCACATTACTCAAAAAGATCTATATCTGTGAAGTTTCAAATTAATATCTCCAATACTTTTTAAGCTTAATGATCAAGACAAAAATTAAGCATGGAGAAGTACAAAATGGCAATAAACCCCAATTCATACAATAAAGAGTTATGGTTCCTAGGCCTTGTACTTCTCATCAATGAGATTTAGTTATATGTGGAGTTTAAAATTATTGTATCTAACATTTTTTGTACTATACTTTGCAGATGAAAACTTACAAAGGGCAATAACTCCATAAATTTGCAGGAGAGAGTTATGTATTTTTAAGAAGAAACAAACATGAATCAAACTTGTTAGCAATAATATTTAAATGCTATTTAATAAATATACATAAAAAGTAGATCAGCCTTCAAGATAATGAAGCACTGTGCTTGCTTATTATACCTCACTCTACCAAGCCTGTGTATGAAAATTAGTCATACACAATATAGTATGCCTTTCAGAGGCTTTAAATCTATTGTAAAAATAATTCTGTGAAAAGTAAATAGGTAATAAGTTCCTGATAATTTCTTATAAAATCAGGATAAGTAAATACTAGCTAGTAAATACTACATCCTCTAAGATTTAACAACAAGGCATACAACACAGATCTGATAAAACTACTGCCCTCTAATCTAGTTATCTCTGCATGGGGGTTAATAGTTTACTCATGCTGACCAGAATGTTCCATTTGATTATTTTGGGAGAGGCAACATTATACATGTTATATGTAGAATCTGTGTTAAAATAGCATGCTAAATAATTATTATCTTTCAAAAACTTATTTCTACTCAATCTATTTAGGTATTAGACATAGTTTATACATTCAAATGAATGTAAAAATAAAATGATGGGTGCGATGGTTTATGAATAATCCCTCACAGTTTAAAGTTATAATGGAACTTTCCAGTAGTACGGTTGTAAAGTTTGAATTCAAAGGAATTGAGGTCAGTTAAAGCTTGCAAACACAAAGGAAATGATTGGTTTTGTAGCAATTCTGGAGATATTATTTTGTTTAAAATGTAAGGGTGCATATTTTTGATTTCTCAAAGAATACATTAAAAGTCTTATTAGTGTGGCAAATAGAAATGAGAAGTTTTAACTGAAGTGTGAATGTGTAGATTATTACATTAGACAAGAAGATAAACAGCAGAATCATTCCAAGTCAAAGTTTCAGGTAAACAACTTTTACATACAATAATTATTATTATCTATGCAGAAACTGTTAAGTTTTTTAACAGTAAAAATATGAAGTGGTATTGTATAAAATTATGTTTTAAATTTGTTTTATTTGTCACTTGACTAAAAATGAAAGCTGCATGTACATATAAAGAATGTAGGAATATAAAGAATGTAGGAAGAGCTTCATCATTTCTTAAATACAGTATGTTAGAAATGTTAAGTTTGAGAAAATAATTATAGAAATTAATCAGTAAGTACAATATCATTATGTACAACATTACATCAATCAAATTATAGATAACCAGGTACCTATTACTACAACTTTCATGCTATAAACATTTTTCCTTGTGTGTCACATGTGAAGCAGATCAACAGTAACTGTTTTATTAGTAAGTTTCATTCCTTCATTGTTGTAATTCAGCTTTCATGGTGCAGTAGATATATAACCATAACTAGACAGTCTAGAGTAACAAGCTGTTAGGGGAATGACAGTTCATAACAGAAACAGCATTAAATAAGATTTTTTCTTTTGCAGACACAAAGCAATGAGGAGCAGCCTGGAGCAATGTGCTTGTTCTTCAGTGGCTTTACAATTTAGGTATCTTGCTTTTTTTCTCAGTTAATTCAAAGATTTTAGAATTGATAGGAAAGAAATGTCACAGTACCCAATAAGACACTTCAGTTCTTAATACATATAGCTATTAGGCACTATTTACAAAACTACTTTTATTCAAACTCTTTATGACACTTTAATTTGCATTTACATTTCGTTTTACAAATTTTAGAGTTTTTGTACACTTCAGTTTGAAAACTTTGTCAAATATTTATCCTGATGAAGAATTGTTAAGAACTGAAACTGGAAGATTATTAAATTACTTAACCTGCACTGATGTTGACGTGTTGTATTTCTTTCTTATTTTAAAATTTTGGAGTTGTTAACATAATTATACCGTGTTTCATTTCCTGTCTTTACTTATTGGATATTGATAATTATATTTTAGGTCCAAGTGATGGCAGAACTGAGGCACTATGCCCTATGAGAAAGGTACGACAAGGCTTTTCAGAATGCTATTCAATATAGAAGAGATTAAAGGCTGCTCATTGTTTGGTATCAGGAAATGGAACAGAGACTCTCTGAGAGTCTGACGCCAGACCTGCTTGTGCAGACAAGGCAAAACTTAAGTTCTTGAAAGGTAACTAATGAACTGAATGAAAATATCATTTTGATTCTGCGTATATTTTCTGCCTTGAAGTAAATAAGAAAAGTCTGATTCTTCCACGTCTGCAATGCTGTTTTGTTAAAGTGTTTTAATCATATCTATGCACTCAACTTGAATATAGAAATATCCAATAGTCATGTAAAAAAGTAAGCTAATGTTTTTAATTATTGTATTAATTATTCATAATATTTTTTTGTTTTAGATTGTGCGCTGGAAAAGTGGCTGACAACCCAAAGGACTGAAATCCATAGGGTGATTCTGCACCTCCTCAAACCGTCCAGGAATAGAAAGATAAACTGAAGATAATAAATGGACTAATGTGTTGCTATTTTTTGAGACAATTATTTCATATGGAGACATTAAAAAGGATTATTTTTAAAATTTGTTTGTTTCTCTTTTAGGGTACAGGGTGACTTTTAAGCAGTTTTCAGTTATTGCCACCCACAAGGTGGAAAATTTCTGAAAGGGTGAAAATAGGTGGCATTTAGTGGAAACTGAATTTGCCACTTTGTGGTGGAAAAATGGTGGAAAAGTGTCTAAATACTCCACCAACTTTCCACCCTAATGGTGGCAAAAGGTGGAAATAAGTGGCATTTTGTGGAAAATGAGTTTGCCACTCAATGGTGGCATAATGGTGGAAATTCGTCTAAATACTCCACCATCTTTCCACCATGATGGTGGCAATTAGTGGAAACAAGTGGCATCTAGTGGAAAAAGAGTTTGCCACCCTAAGGTGGCATAATGGTGAAAGTTTGTCTAAATACTCCACCAACTTTCCACTCATTGGTGGCATTAAGTGTAAAAAAGGTGGAATTTACTGGAAAATTATATAGCATCAGTCCTGCTCAAATTTTTCACCATTTTCATGTTTTGGGTGGCGTTTTGGTGGCATTATTGGTGGAAAATTGTCTAAATACTCCACCATTGAAAAGGGTGGCATTTAAGTGGCAAATCTAGGGACGGGTAACTTTAAACAATCGTTATATATACAAATGGCAAGAAATTATCATTTATCATTTACAAAACTTTGGCTCATAAAATTATTATCTGAATGCTTTAATAAGATAAAGGCACCTCATGAGAGGGTGTGGGAAGGGTTTTGCCTTTTTATAATGTATGCAGTCATGTATTTTTAACCTTTTCAATTCATGAAACAATATTTCTGAGGTTGTATCAATGTCTTTGTCAAGTATGATATTATGGGCAGCTCCCTTACATATATCAGAGCTTTTTTCTTTTCAATAGAATCTGCTTCCCCTCAAAACCATGCATTTTTCCCCGTAAATTCAATTATACCAATTTTTATTTTCCCATTTGCAAAAAAAAAGTTTATTTAAAAATTCCTGAAATTCATTAAAATGACGGGCCTTACCTGCGAAAAAAAAAGCCCTTCGAATTTACTTATCTTACTATTCTTAAAGCTGCATGCCTCCAGATAAGCAAAAACATTTCAAGAATATTATACTTGAAAAAAATGTTCTAATAGTTTAACCCTTTACCACATATATACGCGAAACAACGCACTTTCGACCCCCCCCCCTTTTTAGGCCTCAAATAGTGAAAAAATGTCCTATTTGGGCCCAAAACATAAGTTTTCGTTTGAGAAATGTTGCTTAAAAAAATGAGCACTTTTTCGGCGCCGCCCCCCATCCAAAAGATACAACAGGGGGTTGCCAGAAGGGGGATGTGCCCCCTTCTGTTAGGGGGGTTTTGGCCAAGAAAATTTTGGACTTGTGAGAGGCTAAAAATGACTCCAGGTCGATCATAATGTAACGTTCAACCAACGCTGAAAAGCCTTTGACTCTATCTCAATCCCTTGAGCAGTTGCAGCACTTTGAAATAAATTGTGATGGAAAAAATCGAGGCAAAATAGTGATTTTTGGCAATTTTGAGATGTCCCCTCGTTGCCATGGTAACAGGAAATTTAAGACTGAGCATGTCGTTACAAAGGCAATGGTCCAGTCAACATTTGTGCCAAGTTTGATTAGTATTGAAGCATTTTTCATAGTTTCATAGCAGTTTGAACTTGTAACAGCAGGCTTTTCAGTGAAAACGGCCATTTTTCACAATATGCTCATGGGGGAAAGGGTTAAGAAAAGTAAAATATTTAAGATTCTGGTAATAATTTACATATTATGTGTGATTAAGTAAGGATTGATTTTGTAGTACTTATCAACATATTTCTACTGTGTTACTTACACAGTAAGGTATTTTGTATTCATTTTCTTTGTTCACTTCATAATATTTTACTTTTAAATACATTTTCTTAAATTTGCATGAAAATTAGCATGAATCTGGAGGCATGCTGCTTTAAGATGACTACAAATTAGGCCTAACTGTAGTAATTAAAAGAAGAAGAAAAAAAGAATAATGAATATTTAAAGATAACCCCTTATTACTACTTAGTAAAATGTCCATTATTTTCCATTATTAGCATTATAAACATTAAGCTGAAAGTCTATAATAATTACACAAAAATAAATTAAAAAATTACCTATAATTTTATATTTGTAAACATTTATCCAAAACAAAGTGTCATTGTTTTGTTATTGTTGTATTTTTATTCTCTCCAAAAAATGCATTTAATACTTAAACTTCCATGAAATTAGCTACAGTTCTAAATTTTTCAAGTTACTTCATAAAAGAAATGAAGTGACCTACTTTTTTTCAAATTTCTACTAGACCTTGTATTCAATACATTTCATTAAACCTGTACATACCAGATCACTTGAACTTAACCTTGACTTATTTTTACATGCTATCTAATTGTACATAGTATACAATAAAGGTAAGTTAAAACAGATTAAAATTTCAATAAATATCTACGAAGTTAATGTGTACTGGCTTAATATATCTGCAGTCTAGTTTGCAAAAATATTGTAAATTAATTTATTACAAAATACAAAGTACACTTTACTTTAATAAAAAAAAAAATATATATATATGTTAATAATATAATAATTGTTGTTAAACAATGAAAGGTGCATATTAATTCTTATTTTACCAAACAAACATGAAAAATAAATATGAAAGTGGGCAGAGTCAAAACTCGCAATTTTTTCTTGGGGGAGGGGAGTTTGGACAATTTTATTTTTTTCCATAAAGGTTAAATTAAATAAAAATGTTTATTTTTCATTTTTCGAGAAATATGGTTATAAAATATATAAATCTGTTGATGGGATCATCTTTTATATAGAGGATATTGAATGAGTGTAGTTAAATACTAAATTTATTGAACAAGTTGAATAAAATCATATTATGTGAGCCTCTGGCGAGCATAATATTGTTTTATTCAACTTGTTCAATAAATTTAGTATTGAATCTACACGAATATAATATTCTATTTATCACATATATAAAATTGGAACAGTAAACTGTTAAAATGAGTAATTTTTAAATGACGCGCCCATATTGTAACACTTATACAAGCGCGCTTTAACGCTATGTTTATATATAGCGCAAATGACGTCATGTTAAAGTGTTATTACACTAAGTGTAATATCCTTTTTATTAAATGGATTTATTACACTCCTGCGCCGCGGTTTAATATGTGATAAATTAAAAGATGTACGAGGTACAATAATACATTTTATTATTATTATTTGTACTATATTAGTAAAAGAACTTTAAATATCAATAAACATAATACACAGTTTAGTGAAATATAAACAGATGATTCCACTCTCACGAGAGTCTTCTACAGGATATAAACTGATCTCTTGAATAAAGAAAATAATAAATACACATAAAACCCTGAACTGTGAAAATTGTCTCATCTCTCAAGTAAACAACTGAAATTTGTAGAAACTGCATGTGGAATATTTATGTTGTACAACAGATTATTTGAATATTTTGTTTATCTGTAAGTGCAACCAACAATCATTAGACCTCAGAGCTCTGAATGGCTGAAAGGTAAATTCAGTAAATTTGTAAAACCCTAAATACAGCCAATTAAACTGAACAACCTCTAACTGTAAAACCGTCAGACTTATCTACTCTAGCTGTTGTAATCAATATAATTATGTAATTGAGAATTTCACTGTGATAATTACTAAATTAGAATGCCTGATGGTGACTGCTAACTTGCTGCAAACCCCCCAACCCCCCACCTAATCCTGACTATTTCTGCAGTTTCTAAATTAAAAAAAAAAAAAATTTGGGTTGGCACATTAAATATCAATACAAAATCCTATAAATCTATACCAGTTTATTTACATAAAGATAAATATATCAATATAAAGGAATACATGTATATATTTGACAAAACTTCCAGCTCACTTCTTTATATTTAATTACTATTTGAATCATTTTCAATTACAATATATGATTCAAGACTTTCAGAAACTGCTGAATAGTATGCATTCTTATTTAATTACTGGTGTGTTTATCAAATATAATATTTGATAACAATTACATGGTAGAATGATGTTTATTGCTTGAGAGCATTCACAGAATCACCAAAATTTTAATGCATGTGCAAATCTCCAGTATAAAAACAAGTGCACTGCAATTTAAGGCGACCCGTGGGGCAAAACACGCTTTAATGTACATTTGTTTGAGTAAGGCCCATCGAGAAACTTGTCTGAAAAATGTTTTCTCTTATTTATCCTTTATAATGATACTATTACTATATCACCTCCAAGGTGGAGGCATTTCATGAAACTTTAATACATGTAGAGGTCTACTTGGCAATGATATATATGCCAAATATAATGGCATTGTAATTTACCCAGAAAAAGGTAAGATCTTTTCCTATACCTTAGACTAGTTAAAGCAAGTGACTCCCGTTGCAGGGGCAATTTTGACCTGAGGGTCATAATTAATTTAACTGCTAACTGATGGACCGACCGACATGCAACCAAATTGGGATATTGTTATTTTCTTTTGTTTCATGGAGGGCCATTGGCCCCTTCCTCTATTGTTAAGGAATGAACTTTTGTTCTGTTTACAATTTAAGAGAGCCCCTTATTCCTATTAGGCCGTGTGCACAGACTGACGATCTGGTGCATAACATTATACGCCAACATTTTTAGGTGAATAAAAAACCATCTTTCAAATCATTTGCAAAATGTTAAGAAGCATGCAAGTAGTTTCATTTCTTGCTTAACAAATATTTAGATTTTGATACCAATGTTCAAAAACAAAAGTGTTTATAACTTTTTAAGAAATATGTAGATAGTCCAGGAGTTTATGAAATAACAGTATATATTATACTATTATATTATCAGATAATATTTGGAATGAGTCTGATTCTTTTTCTTTTATAGGTGGTCCTTTTTCCAAAACTGTTAAAAATCTACTAAAAATTTCAGTTTTAAAAATAGCAACATCGGCATGCAAGTCTTGCTTTTATGCAAAGTCACATAAAATGTAAATACTGTGACATCATTATGTCACAGGGTGTGTAAAATGTATAGCCTATCCAGGACTCCAACCTTTGACCCTTAATAAATACTGTTCACAGCTCTACCAACTTAATTATCTGTACACTTACATACTTTCTCCCCTAAATAGTGAAAAGTTCAAAACTGTGACATACTTTCCAGCTGTAATGAAATTTTATCAAGACTAAAAGTTAGAACCCCATTCTATTCCATAGGTCTAATACATGTATATGACAGAGCTCTCTGGCCACTTTTCTGGTGTTTACAGTTTTATGTAAATTGGCTAACAGGTTATCCAATCACTACACTGAGATAATACATAGTCACTGGTTGACCTGGTTTGCACAAAAGAACACATGGTTATGTTTGTGATACTGTTTGTGAGCAGTTGACTTAGCAATGAATGGAAAAGGTGTGGCTAAATGTTCCGCTACGAAAAACCGGAAAGGTCCCTTACACATTTTTTGCCCTTAAATAGAGAAAGGATATGAATCCTGACATAAAGAAGCGAACAGCATGGATCCTGATCAGACTGCGAGGATGCGCAGGCTGGTCTGGATCCATGCTGGTCGCAAACCCATTATGTTGGTTATGTCATGACGCGGCTCAGATATTGTGTAGATTCATATTTAGCACTTTTCATGCTGATGCGTAAGTGTAGGCCTAGCTGCTTACATTAATCTGTCTTCTGAACGAATAATTGAATTTTTGAAAAAAAATCTCAATAAACAAAGTTTAAAAGAAATATCTTTATTACTTTTCTTGAAATATGACTTTTTATGTCTCCCACAAGTCAGACCATTTTACATATGTTTTATACAGTAAGATACGCAATCAATTATCTTTACTGATCTTTAATTCAATTATTATGATGTGCCTTTTTTCTTATATAAAATTATGTAATACATCATAATTAATAATCATATAAAGTAAATAAGTAAATGTTTTAAAAATACATTTTGTTAAATTTTTAACTTAAATAGTTAAAATTAATATCAAAATTTTTGTCTTTAAACATAGATTTCAAATATTTCAGTTTTATTTTTCTATTTTGAACTTTGTTCCAAAAAATGTTATTTGGTTGTATTTAATTATAAATTTTCTTAAATAAGCTTTAGAATTCTAAACATTTGCAATTGTTATTTTTGGCAAATGGCTTCCATTAGCACCTTTTGTTCTGTAAAGGATGTTTGTCATTGTGTTAACTTGTTGGCTTTTAATAAGCTGATAGGTTATCACCTTGTTTAGCATTAACTTAAATTACTAGAAAAACACCAAAGCTGAGAGATTTCTCAGTCCAAATGGCACCTCCCACTCTTAACTTTGTGACAATCTTGATTTCTGGACCAATCATCAAAAACCAGGTTCCGAAAGAACCAATCGTATGTTGTACCAGAAACGAAGACAAGTTTTAAAATAGGGAAATTTTGGAGCCAAAGTATCATTCTTATGCGATACTTTGGACTTAATAAATTTGTTTTTAATTAAAATACTGTCTTCGTCATTTCCAGGTATGTACAACATAATATATTTTTCTTATTGTTATAATGTAATTTTCTTTGTACTTATAAATGATAAAAGTTAAAACAGTTTGAAGCAATAATCAAAACTTTATTGATGATAAATTAAGAAATGACATTTATGTAGAAAATATATCTTATTCTTACATTTTTGGTGAAATTGTACTCTATTTTAATTTTTGTAAAATTGTATATAACAGAAATGTTATAAGTCATTTTATTTCATAAAATATTTACTTGTTTTAAAAGTAATAATGTGAGTTTCTTTATAAATAATAAAATAGGAAAGCTTAGGGCTAAGCTATTTAGTATTAAAAATAAAGACTCACTTTGCTAAATTGTTAAAGTAAATAATTATGAAAAGAAATGTTTCAATCATTTTTTAAGTAACTATAGAAATCTATTTTTGTGTTAATCTATAGTATCTTTCATATAAATGGTACCTCTCATATGCAAAGCTTAATTCCCCATTTTGCCTTGTATTATTTTAAATAAATAAGTACTAATCTGTTAACATGATATAAGATACATGTAACTTGACATTATCATTATGTATTAATTGATATGCATTATAAACTTTTGTGTTAAAATTATTATATGTTTTCAACATTTGTTATAATGCATGTATCATTCTTATGCGATACTTTGGACTTAATAAATTTGTTGTTAATTAAAATACTGTCTTCGTCATTTCCAGGACAAAAAAACGACTCCGACCTAAATAGGTACCGCCCCGGGCTCATCGTCGGCCCAGTTGCTCTTGCGAGCGTAGTAAACGCTTCATAAAATTCTGGTGGAGGTAAGATCCCATGTCTACACCTCAAAATAGCAACTTTGGGCATTTCCTGAGGAGTCAACCAGGAAAGAAGACCAGAGTAGTAACTGACGCAGTTACACCACAGACCTCAAAGTCAAAAGGAAGAAGAAATATTAAAGCTGCTGACCAGGAACCATCACCTGTGAATCCTTTGCTGGAAACTACAGCCTTTATTGAAGAAGAAGTAAGTGAGGTTTCCATATCTGAACAAATAGAAAAAGCAGAAATGAGTCACCCACACATCACAATAGAGACATTTAGTGGAAAACCTGGAGGCAGAGGAGACCAGTGGTTAAAGACATACACAAACATTTGTAAGTCATTTTATAATTACAATGATGAAAAGGTTAAAGCTACCTTCCCCTTTCATCTAACAGGACAGGCCAAAACGTGGTACAAGTCCTTGGCTGATGATGTAATTAATAATGCTGATGAACTTATAAGCCAGTTCAAGGCCAGATTTGATGGTTCTGATGGAGGATTTTCCTTGGGAATGGTTCGTCAACTACCAAGTGAAAGTGTGCATGAATACACCACACGTTTCCAAGAAAGTTACATCGGTTCCAATATGCCAGATAAATGGATGATTTCAAACTATGTTGACGGTCTAATTCCAACTTTACGTCGCATAGTGAAACCACAGGAGTTATCGTCACTTGACATGGCACGACGCGCTGCCCTTAGAGCTGAGAATAGTGAGTCGGACAATGTAAGTGTTAGTGCTATTTCCGCATCAGAGACTGATCGAAAACTTGACACTCTCATTGAGTTAATTACTCATCAGATGCAAATGAGTTTGGAACACCAACAGCAAGCTATAAACCAGCCTCAGAAACCTCCCAGAAGCCAGATAAGAAGACAAGAAGCAACAGATTTCGCTGAGAAAGGTAGGAATCCTTATGCTTCACGTAAACAAATTAATCATAAATGTAGGATATGCTGTGAGACAGGTCATTATGAACAAAATTGTTCCAACTCTGAAGAAGCTAGAAAAATATATTTTAATTCAAAATCTAATTCTAATAGATAGGGACTCGCGCCTGTTCATGGGCACATGTCTATGAATGGGCACCAAGAGAAAAGTAAACAGAATTCAAATAAGCCTGAAACTGTTTTAAAGGTTCCAAGTCACACAAAGCAGAATCTGTCTGGGACAAAATTGTCAAATACTGAGAAAAGTTCAAATTTAGATGAAAATGTAAACATGGCTTCTCATATTAATTTAACAGCTCCTTTACATAAAAATACTGTACAAGTCAGAGTATTAAGTGCTAAAACTCAAGCTTTAGTTGATACAGGAGCTGGTGTTTCTATTGTTTCTAAAAGTTTTTTAAACAAAGCCAATTTTAACTTAAGTGCTCTAGAACCCTCTAATTTAAGAGAAGTCACTGGTGTAAGTGGTACAAGAATAGATGTTTTAGGCCAAATTGAACTTCCAATTGTTATAGGTGGTCTATGTTTCCCATTTAAATTTCATGTGCTAGGATCTGCTCACCATTCACTCATAATTGGTATGGATTTTCTTTCAAAAAATGAATGCACTGTTAACTTACGAAATGGTCGTTTATATTTGAAAGAAAATCTAGTTTCCGCAAATTTAACTTTAAGCTCTGGGTGTGCTAAAACAAGCCAATCAGTATGTATCCCAGCTAGAGAAGAAATTGATATCCCTGTCTCTATAACTAGGGCTTTCAAAAATGAAATAGTGCTACTGGAACCAGTTCCAACAGATAAAGAATTTAGGGCAGCAAGATGTCTTGTTAAAACCAAAAAATCAAAAAATTCAAAATCAAAACATCAAAGTGCTAAAATAAGGATTCTTAATCCAACAAATGAAGATATTTATTTACCAATAAATTATACTTTGGCTTCTGTAAGTAAAGTTGATGTCGAAAATGTTTTCCCTTTAGATGCAAACAACTCTGAAGAGGTCAATGTTATCTGTGATGAGTCAGGCAATGTAAATAAAGCAGATGAAGAAATTGAGTTTCAAATTTCTAACTCAAATCTCACATCTGAACAATGCACTAGACTCAAGAACTTTTTGAATAACAATAAAGATACATTCTCAAAATCAATGCAAACTTTAGGCAAAACAAATATTTTCACTCACAAAATTGAAACAGAACCTAGTGCTAAACCAGTACACATGAACTACTACAGAACTGGCCCAGAACAAAAGAAAGAAATATCTCGTCAAACTAAAGATTTTGTTGATAATGGTATTGCAAGTCCCTCATCTTCTGTTTGGAACAGTCCGGTGGTCCTTGTCAAGAAAAAAGATAATACTTGGCGCTTTGCAATTGACTATCGAAATCTAAATAAAATCACTAAATCAATATCACATCCCTTACCTAGGTTAGAAAATGTTTTTGATAGTATAGGGGAATCTTCGGCCACTATTTTTTCCACTTTAGACCTTAATTCGGCATACTTTCAGATGGAGCTTGATCTAGAAACAAAACATAAATCAGCATTCATAACTCACGAAGGCGTTTTCGAATTTAATCGAATGCCGTTCGGTTTAAAAAATGCACCAATGTCTTTTCAAATGTTAATGTCTGAAGTTTTACGGGGTCTACATTGGAAATTTGTCCTATGTTATATAGATGACCTAATAGTTTGGAGTCGAAACTTTGAGGAACATTTGGACCATTTAAATCAAGTCTTTTCAAAACTACGAGAAGCAAATTTAACTTTAAAGCCTGAAAAATGTGAATTTGCAGTTGACAAGGTTTTGTTTCTGGGACATATTCTGTCTAAAGATGGTGTTACTGTCGACCCAGCTAAAACTGAAAAAGTACAAAATTTTCCTGTACCAAAGTCTAAAACTGAACTGAAAAGTTTTCTAGGCTTATGCAATTATTATAGGAGATTTGTTAAGGGTTTTTCATATATCACTGCCCCTCTAAATCAATTATTAAAGGGAGAGAAAAAGAGAAGATTTAAACCTGGGGAATGGACCGATGAACACCAAAGAGCCTTTCAAAAACTTAAAAATGCACTAACGTCTGCCCCAATATTAGGTTTTCCCAACATGAATAAGGAATTCTTTCTCTCAAGCGATGCAAGTGGTAGTGCGCTTGGTTATGTTTTGGGTCAAAAGGATGAAACAGGAAAGGAATGTGTTATAGCCTATGGGGGTCGAGCACTTTCTCGTGATGAGCGCAAGTGGTCTGTGACAGATCAAGAATGTTTGGCAGTTATTGAGGGTATCAAAGCGTACCGTCATTATTTGTCACACAAAAAATTCGTAGTCTACACAGATCACAAGGCACTATCATATTTAAACAGCATTAAAGACCCAAAGGGCAGGTTAGCTCGATGGATTATGTTTCTTGAAGGCTATAATTTTGATATAATACATAGGCCTGGAACCCAAAATGGAAATGCTGATGCCATATCCAGAATTCCTTATGACTCAAACCAAAATACTGACTCTGATAACGTAAATAGTATTTTCATCAAAAGTCAAAGTCATCATAATTCTAATTTGAATAAAGAAAATCCATCACCCTTGTTAGAAAATAAATGTGAAACAGATTTGGATAATTTGGATACAAATGAAATAACTTCAGACCCCAATGTTGATCTTGACAGCCAGTGTGTAGTTGAAGTTAACTTTGAATATGGCCATGAAGGTTCTGTTTGTTTAGTTGACAATGTCGAACAAACAACAGATTCTGATATGGCTGAACTTCAAAGAAAATGCCCAAACCTCAATTTCCTCATTGAATATTTAGAAAATAGGACAATGCCTGATGATGAAAAGAAACAAAAAATGTGCATTAAAGCAGAACAACAATTTGTTATGAAAGATGGTCTGTTATATCACTATTACCAACCAAACTTTAAGGGTAAAATAGACCCAACAGGTCATTATTTCTTTCAATTAGCCGTACCAAAATGTAAAATTAGTGATGTTCTCTTTCACTACCATGATAGTTTAGCTGGTGGTGGCCATTTTGATGTTACAAGAACATTCTTTAAGGTTAGGCAAAAGTACTGGTTCCCAAAAATGCACCAGGAAATAAAAAGCTATGTAAATGCATGTAACTCATGCCAACGAACTAAAACAAATAGGCGCCAACAACCACCTCCTTTGAACCCATTACCTGTTGAGGACACTATGAGCCGCATTCATATTGATATACTGGGTCCGCTTCCAAAGACTAAAGATGGTTTTCAGTACATATTACTCATAATTGATAGTTTTTCTAAATGGTCAGAAGCTTTCCCACTTGTAAGTCAGAATGCACAAGAAGTTGCTAATGTCCTATACAATGAATTCATATGCCGGTATGGTGCTCCACGTTCCATATTGTCCGATAGAGGAAAGAATTTTATGTCCAAATTGGTAAATGCACTTTGTGAACTCTTTCATATCAAAAGATATTTCACCAGTTCCTATCATCCACAGACCAATGCTACTGTGGAACGTGCTAATTCCACTCTTGCCAAAACCTTGGCTGCATATGTGGATGAAAACCAAACAAATTGGCCCAAGCTTCTTCCTAGTGTGATGATGGCATTTAGGTCTACCCCTGCCACAGAGTCTACTGGATTCTCGCCTTTTCAGTTGGTCTTTGGCAAAGAAATGCTTTTACCAGTAGACCTCGACTTACTTCCCAAACCATCTTTGCCTCAACATACTAAGGAATTCTTTGATGATCTTTTGAGCCAACTTAAAATTTCTCAAGACATTGCCAAAAAGAACATGCAAACTATGAAGGAAAAAACAAAAATAAGGTTTGATAAAAATGCTAAAGCACCTGACTTTCAAGTAAATGACAAGGTTATCTTGAGACAAAATGCTGTCAAACCAGGGTTATCTCACAAATTATGTCCAAAATGGAGTGACCCCTATGTCATTACTGAACTTGGACCCAACTTCACTTACAAAATCAAAAATTGTAAGACAGATAAAACTCATAAGCCTTTTGTTAATGCAAGCAGATTAAAGCATTATCAAGAGAATATTGGACCAGATTTAGATGTCCAAGAACAAACTGCTATGAATGATCCGCAGTCTGAGTCTAATTATGAGCTGCCGGCACACTCTAATGAGCAAACCCAGCACACAGAGACTCAGCCTGACGTAAACCCACAGTCTGTAGAGGCTAATGGTCCTCGGCCAATTTATCCAAAGTCCGTAGAGTCCAATTGCCCTCAGTCTGCAAAGCCCCTCCCTAATGAGCAACAGAAACAGCCTCAAAGTATAAATGAGAATTCAAAAATTCCAAATTCTGAGTCTGTAAATAAATTCATTAGGCCAAAACGTATATTTAAAGTCTGTAGGTACAAAGGTGAAAGGTGGTTTAGATGTTATATAGAAGGGTGCAAGTATTCAAAGTGGTATCGTGAATGCGAAATTGACCCAGATTTCCTTTGTGAATATTGGGAATCTTATACGAAATCAGGTCGCAGACGCAAGCGAAAAGACAAATCGCTTGTGTTTTGGAGAAAGAAACAACCAGAAGAATAAGTCAATCTGTTATCAGCATGCTAATGCTTGAATTTGTCGCCAAGTTACTTTAGGCTGGATCCTCTAAATTCTAAATTCTTTTTCTGACAGTGATGTTGTTGTAGAGTATTTTGGCCAAATATTCTACTTTATAGCAACTCACTATCAGTTATTTTTTGTTTGTTTTTAAGACAAATTCATGTTGAAAGCGTTCTTGATTCATTTTGCCTGTCTTTTGTGTTGTGCCCATTTCTCCAACGGCCTCCTCAAACTATACATGAATTTATCCTTAAATGGTAAATACAGAATTATATTTCACTCATGATAACAAAACATATCAATATCCCTCCACTTGAATCTTGCTACTAAAATAACATACCATAATATCACATGTGCTCTCACAACAGCAATTGGAGCTTGAACCTCACTTAAGTACTACCTAAAACCTAGTCTTAAACTTGTACCACTTGCCAGATTTTGTTCAATAGTCAATGTTGAAGGGTTCTTTTAAATTCTATTTAACAAAACCTTGTTTAAAACTGCACATTGGCAATATTATGTTCTAGCAAAATATGTTAAATGCTTTAACTAAAAGAACAAAACAATTTTTGAGCAGTGTAGTTGTACAACATTTAACTAGATTTCTGTATAGTTATGTTAATAACAAACATTATAGTGGGTACCTGTCTCCAGTATATACAGCATTTATGACCCCTTGAGTTGTGTGAAGCATGGTGATTCCTACCACCAAAATCAGACTTAATTACATTTATAATTATGTTGAAAATCAACAACATTATAAAATGGAGAAAATTTTTTCTCTATATTTATATAACCAAAGGTTGACATTTGTCCCAATCGAAAACAAAAAAGAAACTTTGCAAAGTTAAAATACTTTTGTGCACACCTTTTGTATATATGTTGAGTATGTTTCTTGTGTTTGTTTTTCAATTTTGACATTGTTGTAATTGTAAAAAAAAAAAAATTTTTTTGCTATTGTATGATGTGACTTTTTATAAAGAATAACTTTGGGGTCCAAAGTTAAAGAAGTTGGGAGGAATTATTATGATGTGCCTTTTTTCTTATATAAAATTATGTAATACATCATAATTAATAATCATATAAAGTAAATAAGTAAATGTTTTAAAAATACATTTTGTTAAATTTTTAACTTAAATAGTTAAAATTAATATCAAAATTTTTGTCTTTAAACATAGATTTCAAATATTTCAGTTTTATTTTTCTATTTTGAACTTTGTTCCAAAAAAATGTTATTTGGTTGTATTTAATTATAAATTTTCTTAAATAAGCTTTAGAATTCTAAACATTTGCCATTGTTATTTTTGGCAAATGGCTTCCATTAGCACCTTTTTGTTCTGTAAAGGATGTTTGTCATTGTGTTAACTTGTTGGCTTTTAATAAGCTGATAGGTTATCACCTTGTTTAGCATTAACATAAATTACTAGAAAAACACCAAAGCTGAGAGATTTCTCAGTTCAAATAGCACCTCCCACTCTTAACTTTGTGACAATCTTGATTGCTGGACCAATCATCAAAAACCGGGTTCCGAAAGAACCAATCGTATGTTGTACCAGAAATGAAGACAAGTTTTAAAATAAGGAAATTTTGGAGCCAAAGTATCATTCTTATGCGATACTTTGGACTTAATAAATTTGTTTTTAATTAAAATACTGTCTTCGTCATTTCCAGGTATGTACAACATAATATATTTTTCTTATTGTTATAATGTAATTTTCTTTGTACTTATAAATGATAAAAGTTAAAACAGTTTGAAGCAATAATGAAACTTTATTGATGATAAATTAAGAAATGACATTTTTATGTAGAAAATATATCTTATTCTTACATTTTTGGTGAAATTGTACTCTATTTTAATTTTTGTAAAATGTATATAACAGAAATGTTATAAGTCATTTTATTTCATAAAATATTTACTTGTTTTAAAAGTAATAATGTGAGTTTCTTTATAAATAATAAAATAGGAAAGCTTAGGGCTAAGCTATTTAGTATTAAAAATAAAGACTCACTTTGCTAAATTGTTAAAGTAAATATTATGAAAAGAAATGTTTCAATCAATTGTTAAGTAACTATAGAAATCTATTTTTGTGTTAATCTATAGTATTTTCCATATAAATGGTACCTCTCATATGCAAAGCTTAATTCCCCATTTTGCCTTGTATTATTTTAAATAAATAAATACCAATCTGTTAATATGATATAAGAAACATGTAACTTGACATTATCAATTATGTATTAATTGATATGCATTATAAACTTTTGTGTTAAAATTATTATATGTTTACAACATTTGTTATAATGCATGTATCATTCTTATGCGATACTTTGGACTTAATAAATTTGTTTTTAATTAAAATACTGTCTTCGTCATTTCCAGGACAAAAACGACTCCGACCTAAATAGGTACCGCCCCGGGCTCATTGTCGGCCCAGTTGCTTGCGAGCGTAGTAAAAACGCTTCATAAAACTACTGATAAGAAAAGCCTTTCGTCTACTAGTTTGGAAACTGTCAATCTGGGTATTGCATTCTTTTGGTAACTTTACAATATTGTTCTGTTAAATACATTTTCAATTTTTCATGAAACTGGCATGAATCTGGAGGTGTGCTGCTTTAAATGAATAAATGTAGATAGATGCATTAATAGCTAAAATAAATTTAAAGCATTATTTCCCCTTGGGCCTTCCATGTATTATTGGCTAAGAACATCTTAACTGGTTGGAAGTGGCTAGCCGTACGGGCCCGTACGGCTAGCCAAAAGTTCTAGCCATACGTGAGTCAGGTACGACTAGCAAGGACACACTGTATTGGCTAGCCGTACGGCACTTTTCAAAATTATATTATAAGTCGAAAATGCATATGTTATTTTATTACTTTATGCAATGATTTTAACTAAGAAACAGCAATTGTCTTCGTATGTTTACTTTTAAGAGGTTAATAGACTTGTTGGCTACAGTAAAAAAAGTATGAATATCGATCTTTGTCATCTCAAGACGTTTAGAAAAAATAGCGTTTGGTCGCAGTTAAATAGCATCAATTGAAATAGTTTACAAAACTTTGATGATGATCCTTTTTTGTTTCATTAAGTTTAATTTCGACACCTTTAAAATGAAACAAAAAAACCCGAAAATTATTGTTGTTAGGCTTTGATAATTGCGTCACTTACCGACAGTATAGAAGTTTGTTAATACACAGATTTATATTACAATATAAATCCGTGGTTAATATAAGGAAAGTTTACATGTTCCGTGAAACGCATTTTAAAATTCTATTGTCAGTCCCTGGGTAGGCTTTAAGTAGGAAAAGAGTCAACTCGGCCCTATACCAACTCGGCACGGGTCAACTCGGCCCACTTTACAAAAATATATATAACGTCCAATCACCGTATAAGAGCATTGATTGCTGCCGAAATGAATGTGCACGTGTCATACGTTTTTTTTTCTATCAAATAGAAATACATTGTCTGTGCATTATCTAGTTAAAGTAATAAAGAACAGAAGTTTAATATGTATAAATATACTTGCGAAAATTCATGTTAATATTATAGATATTTTCATATAGACTTATTTTCATCAAAGTAACTTCTATTTGAACGACCCTCTTTTCAATTATCTTTTATTTCAATAAAGGCTAAATACAGATCTTATTTTCGTATTTTTTTTCCTCTCTGTCTCAGTGTATATTTCAACACATTGACACTGAAAGTATAAAAAATTACGGTTAAACCTAACACGAGTCAGAAATACAGTGAGATACGCAATCGGTTATCTTTACTTGCAATTCTACTGATAAGAAAAGCCTGTGGAAACTGTCAATCCGTGTATTATAAATGATTACAATAATTACAATAAACAATGATAACACAAACCTAAATAATAATAATTGAAAAGTGGGCCGAGTTGACCCGTGCCGAGTTGGTATAGGGCCGAGCTGACTCGGTGGCCGAGTACGTTTTAGGGCCGAGCTGACCCGGATTCTTTAAGTAAGGCTAATTGCTTTATGTTCGATATTTATCTACTGTATTTGAAAATTATACAATTATTTTTTCTTTTCACCGTTTTTTTTTCAATGTTCTTTTTATTTATTCCACTCCGATCATTATTTAGGCCCATTATTTATTCAATCCATGTGCTTAATTATAAAAAATTCATCTTTCATACAAATAAAACAACAAATCATAATCATGAGGCACAAAATAACATATGCATGTTCGACTTCCATATAATTCTGTAAAGTGCCGTATGGCTAGACTCACTATGGCTAGAACTTTTGTTCCTAAAAATTTGTTTTCAAAGTCTACTGCCACATTTAAGTATGCTTATAGTTAAGTTATATTACAGTATAGAATTAAATTCAGAATGACTTGGCACGGGATGCTTCACACTGATTTCTTACAGCTTGACTAGGGCGAATCGTCACTGGGGCGAATCCTGTTAAAAGTTTAATTACAAATCACTCATTTAACGGCGCCACTCATTTAATAAGATATTCAATAACAGTGTAGAAATAAAATAACAGAAAAAACAATGATGTACCTAGGCCATAAATAAATAAAATAATCTTACACATTCCTTTCCTAAAATGAATGTAGTTGTTGTTATTTATCTTTTTTTCTAGGTCAACAAACACAACAATCGTTACTTTGCGGTTCTATCCGCCGAACTCCGGAAAGCTGTGAAAGCATGGAATCCGAATAGTTACGGAAAAGGCCGAAATGAAGCGATTAATCGATGTGATGTAGGTTGAACACCATGAAATTCAGACAAAGTGCGGAAAAAAACTTTTACGCGGAAATCAACTATTAATGCACAATAGACCCTTCTTAATACTTTATAGATTTCTCAGGGCAAGTTTCGGTATCATTTCACAAATATATGGCCAATGGATTTTCCTACAGTGGCAGAGATCTTCATTATGTACCATTTACTATACATACTTGTTGAAAAATATATTTATTACAAAAATCTCTTTTGGAAATAAATACATCAGCAACAGGGTTTTAAAATTACACTTTAATACAGTGAAGGATATATTTAAGACGTTAAAGTTTATGATAATTCCAAGTAATTTTTAATATTCCTTGTCAGTATAAATAACAGGTTAACTATTTGCAACTTATACAGACATTATATGTGTTATCAGTATTTTACTGCTAACCTAAACTCTTGTTAAAGGCCTCAACAGACGGTAGGATTTTGAAGTACAACACTAATTAAAACTGAGATGTACAGACAAATCTTAATGTGTGAAGGCTACTTTTTCTTGATTTCGTAAACCTTAAGTCTAGATGTAAGGGATAGGACATGTTCTATTTTGAAAATCTTGTCGTACAGATTTCTACAGACCTCCCACAATGACAAGTAACAGATTACCAAATTATCTCCTGATAATGAGTGTAATGAATTCCAGAACAATTAGGGCTAAAAGGTAAACATAGTAGTAAGATGAGGTAAATTGATGTTGAAAATCTCTTCAGGAGGCCCAAAGTTGTGGTATGTTTGAATCCAAAATTATTCCATCAAACATTCTGGACATCAGATTCTATCAAATCCAAAGATCAGCACGCTGCAATTTTAGAACTCTGTACTTAAAGTTAATAACACATTTTCTAAAGAAACAGTTCAAGGTCACACTGATTTTGACTTTTGACCAAAAACAAATATGAAACGTAAAACATATCAAGGTATGACTACATGAAGTGCCTATAGGTCAAAACATTGCCATTTTTGTTTTGTTTTATTAAGTACTACATATCCCAATGACCTTGACCTTTTACATTTTGACCTGGAAATGAAAGAATACGTAAAACTCATTTAAAGATTCATCCACACGCAATATGAATGCCTATACCAATCAATGCACTGTGATTTGACGACCAATTTTATTTTCATCACAGGTCACAGTGACATTGACACGCATGTTAAGGTGTAATGCACCTTTGATAGGGTAGGTAATAATTGACATTTAAGCTTTTGCAATTATTTTTGAAAGCAACATGGAAACTCGTAAAACCATATATATTGACTGCGTAGATTTGCTCTTATAACATTTCAAACATTAGTTGAAGGTTTTGGAGGTTAATATATTTATAATCATGGAAACATCCAGAATTGCAATAGCAAGATATAGAATGACCTTTTGACCTCATATTTAAAGTGGCAGATAGCACTTTAATGTGTTTCCAAACAGAAAGTTTGAAATTCCCAAGCGCTTTCAATTAAGGTGACAACAGACACTTTCCGTGGTACTCACATAAATGTCATTTAAACCAACTTATTTAAGTAATAATTGTTATTCATTTAATCTTTGTGCATTAAATGTCGTTGATCATCATAAAAAATAACATATTTGAAAATAATGCCTTTGTAAATGATTGATTTTGAATAAAAATCCTAAAATTTTAAATCGTCATATCAAAGTCATTTTTTATTTTTTTGTCATCAAACTATTGGAAAATAACCATACTAATATTATCTGGGGAACGGTGTCTCAAATTTTTTATATCTTTTCTCAAAAAATATTACGTAACGTCAAACATTTTATGCGACTTTTTTCACCATACATATTACGTTATTAAAGATAATTAAGTCGCTGATTGAGCAAACAAAAATCCCTGACACGGTTCCCTCCGTAAATGAATTTCCTTTCATGTGCTTTAAACCGCATGTTAATTGCTTGATTATTAAAAAAGTTATGCCGATTCAAAGTTAGTCCGACCCGCATCAAACGAAGTGTCATAAATCGGCTGTTCTCTCTCGGACCCCTACGTTTCACGCTAAATAATTGCATAATACACAAATATCGCACCAGAGAGGGTCACAAGTTGCGGTAACATACTCTAACAACATTTTATGACCCAGTGACATCTGACCAATTAAAAAGCTGCTGATTAATATCAGTTTATAGCCGAAATTTCTTCAATTCTTAACGTGATTTACTGTTCGTCTGGTATCTGTCGCACATGTCACGTGACTATCGGTAAAATTTGAGGCACTCAGTGGGGGCAAATGGAACGCATTTGCGCACCGCTAGCGGGGTATTTAATTGTTTCCTATTTGAAGTTTATTATTATTATCATCAGCATTATTATTGTATTATACCAGTGTCACTCTGCCTGTGTATTCGTGTATGAAATTCCGTTAAAATATAAAATAAAATAACAAAAAACTGAGCTTCTGACAGTCTTTTAAAGTCCATGGTAGATGTACAAATAAGAACGGGATAGTATATATTTTTTCCACCAAATTGATAATGCTTCACATATTTTAATAGAAATAAAAGGCATTACTCGATCATTATGATGTGGCCTTCTTGACTTCTATTATCATGAATATCATCTATGCACGGCATAGAGATCCAGTTTCTACCGGGATAGACAATAAATTTCATACTTTGTCCCAGATTTATTAGTACTGTGTCGGATTTACTGGCGAACAATTTATTTTCACTGAGAATATATTTTAATATCTTTTTTTATTCATAGAGAAATAATCATCCTTAGACAATCTAAAATGGTTTAGAAATTTGTCAGGGACACCTTACCACAAGTCATATAAGCGTTCACATAAAAAATGTCGCCTGTTGTTGTTTTACTTGACATTGTAAGAAAACGAGGTTGAATGTAAAGTAAGCCCTTGAATCCGTACAAAAGTCTATCAACTCAATGTTATATATATATCAGATTAACGGGATAGACCAATTATTTTCACACATTATGGATATTTTAGCAACTACATTTTTAATCAACCCCGTGGTCGTGCGATTTGCCGCTATGCTTAATTATTTATGTTTCATACATTATGTTACGTACATTGGCCGACAATTTCTTAATTTATAAAAAAGGCTAAATGTTGAGATATTCATAAAAGATGTACGGTAGATGAACGATACATGTATTACGAGAAGTATGGACCAGTATGGACCTGTAATTCACGGATATATGGAACTACCGATTTCCCTCATTGATGCCTCAACAGGGGGCGGAGCGTTATCGATAATCGACAGGTTACGCGAATAGCAGATACAAATAGTATAGGTACCGTTTAAAATAGTTTAAAAACACATTTTTTGGACTAACTGCTTCCAAAATTAAATCACGAATGTGTTCAGAAAAGGTTGATAAATCTACTTAGCAAAAAATCTCATTTTAGGTATTTTCAGTGATAATTGACTCCGTTGTCACCTTAATGGCAAGTTTTATATTTCTTTATTTTCGTTATTATAGGTTCCAGTGATCTTGCCTATTGATCTTTAGACCTTTAAATGGTTTGTTGCGGGTAGAAATCATCAAGGTGCATCTACAAATAAAGTTTCAATGTTACGGCTATGTTAACATTGAAGTTAAAGACCATAAACGAAAACTTAACCGGAAGGTTAACCAACCCAGTAAGGCTGACAAAAGCTTCGCCTTTTCTTCGAAAATCGAAACTCAAATGACTCAAAACTCAAACTGAAACGCAATACTTATGTTAGTAAAGTGGTGATTTCGTCTTTGTCCAAGTTGTATGTTATCCTTTACTGTCTTTTAACAAAACTATGTGTTGAGTATATTTTGATACAGTCAGGTTTCATTGATAAATTGATGCATACTTGTTTAACTATTAACATCTTTTAATCCTTTATTTTCGTAAAGCTACCATTTTTAGTTTTGTTATTGTTTTGTTCTATGAATGCTAGGAGTTCCATAGATTAGTACAATGTAATAAGGTTGCAGTGCTCACCATTTAATTCACCATCGCCTAATTTGCAACTTTGAGATTCGGTGCATATCAGGGAGTTCTCACTGACTGTGCTGTTCTGATTGTTTTCAATTTGTTTGTTGTAAAGTTTGTATTACCACGAGCTTTCAAAATGTCTGCAAACACAACTTTTCGCAAACAACAAATGGAACACAAACCATAATAACAATCTCATCTTGTAATTTTTTCATTCAGTTATCTAGCATTTGTAAAATACGTAATGTAAGGAATATCTTAGCGTAACTGATGGATTCTTTCCCCCTCAAGATATGGCATTTTAATAGAACGTTCGAGCACATTCGTTACACAATACATAGGGTAGAATTGAATTGATCAGTATGTGCATGCATCCATTTGTTCAGTTGATAATGACAGTCCTTTCGCCAGAAGGTGTAAAAGAATAAATCTACCATTGCGCAGAGAATAACGTATACATATGTATTTCAAGGGCAGTAATAAAAATTTATCGTTTCATCTTGCAAGAAATATGGCATTTATTAATTTATTAAAATTGTATATGGATTTCATTAAGGTTGTTATTTTCAAATTTTTATATTTAAACATAAAGATATTTCACAATTTATCATTTGTAGTAAAGAAATAAAATATCTGGTGGCCATTCGTGATAACATCTTTGGTGCTGCATATTAATGACATTTTTCTTTATGGAAACTTTTTATGTTTAACACATGTTTAATAAACCAGGCAAGTCATGAATAGTTTTCCAAGACAATTAACAACATGTATTCACTAGGCTTAATACGAGTACAAATGTGCCGTGTCATGACAAAACCAACATAGTGCGCTTGCGACCAACATGGATCCAGATCAGCCTGCGCAGTCTGATCAGGATTCATGCTGTTCGCTATCAGTTTCTCTACTTGTAATAGGGTTTGTAAGCGAACAGCATGGATCCTGATCAGACTGCACGGATGCGCAGGCTTGTCTGGATCCGTGCTGGTCGCAAATACACTATGTTGGGTTTTCATGGCACGGCTCAAATAACATATGGACTTTCAAAATTCATGTTTTTGTTGTTATGTTTACTACCGAAAAGGATCAAGATAACTGAAAGTTTGTTTTAACTTTTATGTTCATATCATGTCCATTCAAGCAGTAGATAAATCTATATTATGGTTGTAATCAAAATTATAAATTAATATGAAATTGATAAATAATATTGTTGGTGTCAAGAACAATGTGAGCTTTAAAGGCCTATTATGCCCATTAAATGCTTTTACTTTTATTTCACAGCTATATAGGAGCTTTAATTTTTGGTGTTCTGTTCCAGTTTCTAAACACTTGCTCATTGGCCAGTTACATAAATCATCTTTTACATCTGTTCTTTTTTCTCAATTAGAACAGTTACAGTGATTTAGTATTTTGTATGGAAGTCAAAAAACTACTATGTTTACATTTTGCTACTTTTATGACCAATGATTTCACTTTCATTGCTACTTTCTTCAGGTGATGAGCAACTATGACACCATCTAAGACCATTGTCTAAATGTTATAAAACTCATGCTTTCCCTTTCTAAAGATGGAAAATGTTTATTTATATCTGTGGCATAATGTGCCATTAAGGTTCACCATAAAATTTTATTACTTAACAATACATCTTTGATATAAATAACGAAATGATAAAACAAGGCGAATAATTAAATTTCACTTTATTACAGCAAATATTCGAGAATGATAAAATTTCTAGGCATAATTTGATTTTATTACAAAGAAGATATATTTATAGCCGTTAGGAAAACATTGGCATCTGTAACATTCTTCTTTTTGTTATCCAATGTTAAAAGTATACCAGAATATAATTTTATGATATCTCTTTAACAATTGATTAAACAAAACAACAAAAACTACAAAAAAAAAATGGTGTACAAAAAATAACAAGAGGCTTAAAATATGATGGAAATAAACATTATTTAAGTAACAAACTTAAATATGATGAAAATATCACAGTTAAATGCTTTAACACATGGTTACATTAAATCTATAATACATAATAACATTATTTGCATATATTATATAATTTACAATTCAAAACATGTATGGTATGGGACAACTTCATTGTTTAAAAATTCATTTTTTAAAAATAATCATAAAAAATAAAAGACAGCAAATGTCCTAAATGTAACCGCATATGTATATGGAGGTCAACCATCTATGTGTTCATAGTACATAAGTGTTTATATAAGTACTGATGCGCAGGCTGGTCTGGATCCATGCTGGTCGCAAACGCACTATGTTGGTTTTGTCATGACGCGGCTCATTAATAATGTTAATGTCGTCGACTAGAACAGTTTTCCCATTTTATAAGACGTAATATCAGAAGCATAATGGATGTTTTGTTTGTTTATTTTATTTACGAAATACGTGTAGTCAACATGTCTATGAGTAAACAATATCATACACATAAATGCAGAAACACTTAGTCAATTCATTGTGCATATGTTATATTTCTAAAATGTAATTGACATCAAAGTTCGGTTAAAAACAACAAAAATAACAATAGTACAACAATGAGGCACAAGTTTTACAAATGGTCACAATTAAATACCATTTCATCTAAATACCGAATGTAAATTATGAGCCACCAATTCTACTTTAAACATTTAAAAGATGAACATTGATAATTTTCATATTTTGTGGTATTAACAATCCAATAAATCTTTTTTGCCAACACTATTCAAGTTGTTTTCAAAATCATTCAATTTGGTACATTCAAATAATACACGAAACTCATCTTCTAATTTCGAGTTATTATCATTAAATTTTCTTGCATTATAAGGGGTTGCTTCAGGTTTATGCGATCTATCATCTCTACCTTTAAACAATATGAATACAAATGAAGGAATAAAATGAATTAAAAAAATTGAATGGATGTATTCTACACGTTTACATGTAAAATATTGGTTACTTCCCTTACTCAAAACAAAAACAACAAAATTTAGATGGCCATCGTTTCTCCACCTATAAATGCCATCTAAACAAATCAATTTTTAAACATGATCACAAATAACAAATTATAGAAGAAGAAGAAGTAATAATGTTAAAGAGTATCTTTCATTTGAAACATATCACCAAATATTTACACAAAACAATAGCTTTTGCAAAAACTTAATACATTCTATTTTTGTAGACACACAGTTTCAATACGTAATATAAGCCGTGAATAAAATGATAATATATTTTATATATAAGCTGTTATTCAAAAAGAAAGGATGACGAGTAGCTTTTGATAAACAATAAAGACACATACAACAATCAGGAAAAAGTTGAATGATGAACGCAAATCATATATGTATAAATCCAAATTCACATAAAACTTTCACGGTAGAAATAGGGGTCAATGACCCCTCTCTTTTAATCAATGTATGCGCTTTCAAGCAGAATGTTGAATAGAATATTGGAAATTTAGGTTTCAATAGGCGTCATGTTGCCATCTTTGCTTGGTTCTATTTCATGTAATTTGTTTGTTTTATTACTTTCATGTTCAATAGACTCGCTATGGCATGCTTTGTCAGCAAATATTTCTTGAAATAGCAATTGCACAACGCTATTTAGAGAGTTATTCATGTTAAGCATGAATGCCGGTGGAATGCGAAACCCAGTAATATCATGCACAATGTTGATAAAAGTGACAGTTGACATGGAGTCAAATGCCATTTCTGCTAATGTAGATGATATCCTAATTTGGCTTAAGTCACCCCCAATCACTTTCCTTGAAACCTTCAGAATAACTTGCGTAAAAGCTACGAGTTGTCTCTCTGTCCCAACATTTCGTAATGCATTTATGTCGAAAGACATAGCCTCTATTCCATCATTGTCAAAGTGCATGCTGTGTGACACAGCTTCCTCTATCAAAACTGTCATTTGTAATCTCGTTCTCTCCAACTTTGGGTTTGTATAATCCTTCGCACATATATCCCAGTTAATATCCGTATATATAATACTACTTGTATTTCGCATTAAAGCATCTTGAAAACAACTTCTGATTTCAAGGATGGATAGAAGATTGAATCCTCGCTTTGTAAAACTTTCTACAAATTCGGGTCTAGATGCCATTCCAACGCACAATGCTCCCCAATTGATTGCTTGCCCTGGCAGTCCATGTTGTCGTCTCCATTCCATAAATGTATCAAGGAATGAGTTGGCGGCACCATAGCTACTCTGACCAGGTGATCCGATCAAACTGTTTATTGAAGACGCAACAACAAAATAATCGAGATCCATATCCTTTGTGACTATATGCATATTCATTGTTCCAATCACTTTAGGTCTTAGTACAAAGTCAAGTTGTGACTCTTCTAAATTCATCAGAAGTTTACTATTTAAGACACCTGCTCCATGAAAGACACCTCGAATGGATCCATTTTTGGCATATGATTCAAGTTCTTTAATTGCTCTAGAAATGGACTTTAAGTCAGAAACATCACCTTTAACCTGAATTATTTTGCACCCAGTTGCTTTCTCGACTTTATCAATATCATCTGCTTTGTCTGCTGAATGATCGCGTCTTGAAATAGATCCTATAAAACCAGCTCCCATTTCAGCTAGCAGGCGGATAATCTCCCATCCTAGACCTGTCATACCTCCCGTTACAATATATATTGCAGATTTACTAAACAAACAATCAATAGGATTTCTGATAGGCAATATGGCATTGCTATCGTTTATAATTTCAAGTGAAGGGAAGGGTACGTTGCAGTAATCGTCTGCCGAGCAACTATGCTCCGAAATTACTAATCTTTTATAATTCCTTTGCAGCCAGCAAATGATTTTAGGAAGACATTTAGAAACAACGTTCTTTTCTATCAATTCTAAAGCAGTGAAGGTTGCAATAGTTTGTTTGCCAGACCTCGAAGCTTTTAGACGCACAAGTTCTGAAACGCAGCCCTGAAGACATATTATCTTTTTACATCTTCCCAGTACAGGCAAAGTTAAATCAAGTTTTTCAAGTGTTACCAAGACGTCAATATTGCCTTTATTGTTATCTTGATAGTTTAACAAATCAACAAGAATGGCATTGTTCTGAGTCTGTAATAAAGTTTCTAATATAAGTTTGGACATTGAAGACTCCTGACAGCTGTACACAACAACAGTTGCTCGACTTGGAATATCTTTTGTAAGATTCCAACTTAAAACAGTTGTCAAAACAAGACCAGGTTGATAGAATGGGATGTCCTTCATTTGTACAGTACAAGTTTCGGGTACTGACATCTTTGTTGAAATTTCCGAAGGAAATATTGTTAAAATTTCCCATTTATTGAAACAGTCTTTCTGTTCAAAAGCATTAACTTCCGGCCTCTTGCTTGATGTTCTCCCATTTACAATGCCTGATAAAGGAATACCTGTGTATTCAAGGCCATATAAATGATGGCCATCATCTAAACATTCTTTCCATATATCTTGATCAAGGTTGATCCCACTTGTTGTTCTTGGGTAAATTGAAACTGGATGTAAACAAACGCTTTTTATCAGTACGGAAATGTGATGTTTTTTAGAAATGTCTTCATTTTCTTTCGACTTTGTTATAACCAATGACTCTATTCGTTTTGAACGATCTGCTAAAACCTTATGAGAAGAATGAATTTTTCTTGAAATGGTGTTTTCCAACCTTAGTGTTGGAATGATTTCTTTCCTCGGAACCTTTGTAAATTGTGCCCCATATATTTTATCATAGTTTATAATGATTTCTGGCTTCGTATGATTCATATTGTTGCATGTATCGTTAACAAAAGAAACTAAAGTGTGTTTTGTTTCTTGTATGGAGGGTTGAAGGTCTATCAATGTTATATCACCATGTATGAATTCGAGATGTATAGACCGAGTGAATCCCCAAAGTTCTTCTCCGACAATATTTATCTTAGACGATTCATTTGAAAAAGTTGGCTGTGTATTTTGCGTAACAACATATAGTGGTACAGCGATATTTTCGTTAGTCATAAACTTCACAATTGCAGTTAGAAGCATGCAGTTGTTTCGCACACGCTCGTGGATGTGTGGGGCTGACAATGCGTTTATATTAGAATTTTGACCATGTTTCTCGACAAGCAAAACAACGGCATGAATCTCCCGAGAGATACCATCTTGATGAATTGCATTTGAAATGAATTCTTCGTTCGACACATCTTGATCATTTTGATAAACGAGAACATTTTTAAATTCGTCAAACTCTAGACACACATGTTTCGAAGGCGTATTTGTTAGAACCAGAACGTTGGTGGGTTGGTTTTTCTGCTGAATTTTATTTTCAAATGGATGCCATGTCAACCGGTAGCTTAGTTCACGAGGTGCAATTGATGCGTTTCTCTTTCCGTATGTAGTATAGTTCCGAAGGTCTGCTAAAACCGCTCCATTCTTACTGAGTAAGAGTATATTGTAATGGACCTGTAGTACGGAATCTAAAACGGTCGTGTTGAATCTCCTTGTGAAAACGTACATTTTCTTTTCTGGTTTTCCAAACAAACGGAGTTCACCAATAGCGACGGGCATAAAGGTGAGCTTTTCATTCCTTATCTTGACCAGAATCTCCTCCGGTGTTGTGTTTATGGTTGATTGCATCATTCCATCTAGTACACACGGATGCAGTGTTGTCATTTCATACTGACACACTATTTCGTCTGGAATCTCTACTTCTGTTAAACTTTCAATACCATTTGTAATGCATGATTTCATTACAGTAAAATAATTACCGTATTTAAATCCCATTGACTCCAAATTTTCGTACATATCATATTCAGACATGTGCTTGCATCCACAACTAGAAATTGAAAGTTTCATACATTCAATATCAAACGTTTTCTGAGATTCACAAGGCCCTTCTGCTGATTTTATCCAGCCTTTGCACATTGTAACATGATTATATTTTGCATGGAATAGTAATTCATTTCTTTGAGCAACTGTGGAAACATGGAGAATGGTCTTTGTCCCAGGTTCTATTCTTACAGGTCTCAAAAATTCTAACGACACTAAAACATTCTGTTTTGAAAGACCGTAGACATTACTTCCAATTTCAAAGCCAACATCAGCATAAACTGCCCCGGGAAGTATTACTAAGCCAGTTACAATGTGTTGAAATACAAATGGTGTAGTGCTCTCACTTATTTCGACATTAAAATGAAAACTCTCTTCTTTCTGTGGAAGTTGTTTTACATACAAATGTTCAACATCAGTTGTGTCTATTCCTTGATTTTTCTTGACTGCAGTTGGGCTTTGGTAGAGTGTGTGGAATTTACGGAACTGATACGTAGGTATATCAGTAACATGACTTCTATATGGATATATATTTGTCCACTTTAGGGTTAGTCCAAGCTCGAACAGTGTACACAGTGCTTCTGTAAATGTCTTTGTCTCATCATTCTTCTGCATTGACGGAATTAATGTATAGTTGTTTCTTTCAACAACTATTTTTTCAATATGCGCTCGCAGCACTGGGCTGGGTCCGATCTCAAGAAATATATTGTGATCTGTTTTTGATTCTACGGCTTTTATAGCATCTGAGAATAAAACCGGCATTTTAACATTTTTTCCCCAATAGTTTGGTGTCGCAAACAAACCGTTCGTCTCCAGTTTTCCAGTAACAGTAGAAAGCATTGGTGTATGTGCTTTGCGGTACTGATTGTTGTGTAAATGCTTTTCTAGATCTTTCGCTGCTTGATCGACATATTTACTATGGTATGCACATTGCACGTTTAAATCGATAAATTGCGGTTTTATGCATTCTGATGTTGAAAGATTGTGCTTTAAAGTTTGAATATCTTCAGCCATTCCAGACACCGTGCACGAATCTTGGCTATTGTAAACTGCAACAGTTACTGATCCGAGTGTTTTACAGTACTTTTCGACGACATCAACTTCAACATTGCGAATTACTGCCATGGTACCAGTTGTTACTGCTGCAAGGAGCTTCGATCGGTAGAATATGATTTGAACTGCTGTTTGAAGATCAAAATATCCAGCAATATAAGCAGCCGCAACCTCTCCAACCGATTGCCCAACAACCACATCAGGAACAATTCCCAATTCTTTCCATAATGAAGCAAGGCCAATCTGACAAGCAAAAATGGCAATATGTGAGATCATCGGATAAGTCAATATATCGTAACTGTCAATGAGTTTGCTTGAAATATTCCAGCCTGATAGTGGTTTTAGATGTTTATCGATACTACAGAGTGTGTCCTTAAATACTTTTAAGTTCATCAGTGAGCTGCACATTCCTTTCCATGCTGTCCCAACACCACAGAAAACGAACACAACTTTTGTTGCATCTTTTGATGGGAAAACCTTTCCACTTTCGGTAAGAAAGGAACCAGCAGCTGAAATAATACCATCTTGACTGTTTCCGAAGATTGCTTTCCTGTATGGCCTATGCTCACGCTTGTATGTTGATGTGTAAGATACAGCACTTATGTCATAGGTCTGCTGTTTCAATGCATCGTACAAATGCTGTACATTTGTAAAGAGGCTTTCTTTGCTATATGCTGTTATGGCAATGACGAAAGGTAAACACGACTCAATATTATGTACCTGTTTGGATTTTTGTATATATTCTTCAACGATGCAATGAGCATTTGTGCCACCAAAACCAAAACTATTTACACAAGCTAAACGGTTTTCATTACCTACCCTTTTCCAATTTGTGCATTTTGTAGGTACAACAAATCCATGCTGTGATAACCTAATCAAAGGATTTTCGTTTTCCTTAGTATACCATAATGACGGTACAATCATATCATATTTCATCATTAAAAGAACTTTGATAAGTCCTGCAACACCAGCAGCTGCCTCTAGATGACCTATATTTGTCTTAACAGAAGCAATGAATACTTCATTTTTAGCATTTGCACTTTTTCCAAATTGTGTTCCAAGTGCATTGACTTCTGTAGGGTCTCCTATCGCGGTACCGGTTCCTTGAAAGAAATAAAAAGAAACAGCTATACTTCAGAAAACTTTGATTAAATAATTGATTGAAAAATTATTGAATGAAACATTTTATCTTATCATTATAAATAAATTAATGCCATATAATGCAAAAAATAAATAAAAACAATTTTTCTTTGTGCATTTTTATTGGTTGAGTTTAAAGATATCTTCTTGTATCCCTTTAAGGCTTTAAAGGATCTTTAAATCCAACCATTTAAAAAAGCCGTGGTAGTCATGAAATAACTTTCTGCAAGTTATATTGGTCATGTATCATAAAACAAATACAGCAACTTCTACTCAGCTCATCAACCAAGATTAGTCAAGACTGCCCACAACTGGGAATAACAGAAGCAACATCCTAAATCTCCATTACAATTGTAATCTAAACAGAACAAGTCGAACAGTATAAAATTCGTTACAAAACCAGTAAAAGTGTTGGGAAATAAAGGGAGGTTACCTATTAACACACAGGGAGTGTAACATATTAATGAATTAATACATACACTATAGTGTCCCTTTGTATAAACTGATATATTGAATGAGCCAGTGTGACCCTGGCCTTGACTGGAGAAAGACAAAACCTGTACTTTTCATATTTTCTTAGTAATATTAATATTTCTGCCAAATATTTTTTAGTTCCTTCTATCGGTTTCAAAGATACAGAAATTTTGAAATTTATAGATAATGACTGTGACCTTGCCTGCTCTGAGAAAGGTCAAAGATATGCTGTGCACAGCGTATCACTAAAGTTAACATTTTTGCCGAAAAGCTTCAATTTGTTTCCAATGGTACATTGCGGACAGAAAGAACAAATGGACGGTTAGCCAGGTGCATTACAATATTCGGGCGTATAGAACACGAGAGAAGGATATTCTCGATATGATATTTGTTTTAGTTGTACATTTGTATTCTTATTATCGCATATCTGCAAACGCATCTTTCAAAGGCAAAACCATATTATTTTGGATATTTTTGCCGTTTTATGTAGTTATTTAATACGCAAATACGATGAATAATAGCCATTAAGAACCAACGCCTAAAATGAAATACGTTCAATAAAGACTTTGACTAGACATCCGCATTTCAACTTCTGTGACCAGATTTAAGTTCGTTTGTAAGTTATAAAACATTGCAATTAATTACGACGTAAATGTGACTTAATTACATTTGTACAATTTAAATTCAATTATATCTGTCTTTCAAATTTAAAAGCACCACAAGCAAACGGTTAATTATCTTTAGCAGTAATTTTCGTTCTCATAACCTAAAGCTCCCGCGACTATAGATTACTGAAACCGTTAATTTCATGCGAACAATGATGTCTTTTCTACGGTCAGAGACCGGGGCTTTTTAATCCCTTCCGATTGACCACTTCTCGTCTTCCCTTTACTACTTTGACTACACTGTTTTTCCCTAGAATTATCGGAAACATGAGTTGAGCAACTTAAATAAACTTACCATGAGCTTCAATGACACTTATCCTATCTTTGGCAATACCATATCTTTCAAAGATTTTCTTGATCAGCTTCTCCTGTTGAAGTCCAGATGGTGCTGTAATGGGCGAGGCCATGTGCCCATCTTGATTCGTCTCAGTCCTTAATGTACCCCATATCTTATTACCATCAGTAATAGCCTACCATCAGATTGTATATATAGATATATCTAGATATCTTTCGATTCATACATATATAACTAGAAATATTTTTGATATTTTTTTTTAAGTCACACCCAGTATATAAGTAAAATTAGACGAAATTTATATTAATATTGATTACATTTTATAGTTCCATTTCGAGTTTATATGTAATTTAAGAATTTTTTATTCTTTAACGTAACTGTTACAGCAATTTATAATATTTGACTGATCATTTAAAATACATGTATCAATAAACAGATGAAATTACAGCAACTTGTATTGCGAATAAATATTAAGACTAAATAGAGTTGCACTTTTTGAAATTCATGCAAATCAAAAATGTCACGACGAAGTGAGAAATAGATAAGATACAAACCATAAAAACGGCAAAATTGAAAATGTTTCAGACTCGGTTAGATCGAACCTAGTGATAAATGCAATCTTCTGGCTTTAGTAAGCACATTAGTGTACATTTATTGCATTGAAAGACTTAACGTAAAATAAAAGTGCACAAATACAGTTAGCTTCTTAAATAGTTAAAGACATAAAATTTGCTTACATTTTTCAATGTTTTAAGAATCACTATTCCACAACCTTCTCCACGGGCATAGCCATCAGCATCTTTCGTAAATGTTTGGCACTGACCGGTCGGTGAAAGCATCCCAGCTTTAGAGAGAGCAACGAATAATTGTGGGTCCATGAGTATATTTACCCCTCCGCATATAGCCATGCTACATTTTCCTGTTTATAAATGGCATGTATGTTAATATGCTTTTCTATAATCAGGGTGTTAGCTTTTGTGCTTTTATTGAAAAAGGGTCAACTTGAAGAAAGGAATTGCAAAAAACGCACATATCCTTATAATATTGTCGCATTATGAAAATATCATATAAAGACGTATAATCTAGTAAAACATTAAAGTATTCCATGCCACAAGACGTTTTGATTTAACTTGTACAATGAAAATAAAAGGGATTATGAAATGAAATAAGAGTTTACTGACAAAGGAATGTTGATGAACCAATGCGATTACGGACAACGAAATACACAAACCTTTCTACATACCTGTAATCAAAGCCTGTGAAGCAACATCTATGGCGACTAATGACGACGAACAAGCAGTGTCTAAAGTTATGGAAGGACCTAACAGATTATACGTGTATGACACCCTGGCACTAATAACGCTGTTTTGAGTACCTGTTACGGAGTATGTACTGCTTTTTGAACTGTCATCCATCACAAAACCTTTGTAGTCATCAGTCATTGACCCTTAGAACACAAACAAAATCATAAATTGTTTTTCGTTATAAAGTATATTCATTAGTATCACAAAATACAGTAAGTTCAGGCGAATATGTGAAATGTACCAGGGGACGGCATTAAGCTATTCCGATATATAACTCAAATCGGCTCTTACTCGGCAGTAATTAGTGTAACCGCTTTTTTCATGAAGAAACCAGTGCTGATAGTGAAAATTGTGATTGGCATATTTTAATTAGCCAGGTCAGGTGTTTCTAAAAAGGCTGATAACACTGTAGCAATGTGAGGATACATTCCATTTATTACATAGATAATACACGTGGAGCTCAGCTCGCAGAGACAAATGAGTACACATTAACTTTTTGATATCCTTTTAACTCTAAGAAAATGTCAATTATGAATTGCTGACTGTTTATATTTTCTAGAAAAAGTAAGCAACACATTATTGTGTTTCATATGACAGGAATGAATTGCATTAACAATCCTAGGTATTGTTGAAAACTCATTGTTTTACTTGCCAGAGTAAGTAATTGGACCCCATCCTTGTTTGTACGTGGCTGCTCGGGAAAAACAATGTTATGCTTAATTAAAGAATTGACACTTTCTATATTTTTATCTGATATCAAGTTGTATGCGCCGATTTGCAGTTATATGGGTAAGAGTTTGATAAGACTCCCTTACAAACTCTTACCCATACATAATATTTATTACATTCTTAACAGTAAAAAACACATTCATTATTATTATTATCATTATTATTAAACAATAAGGTCTAAATAATGTAAATGTTCTATATGGATGCATGATCTTAGATATTCGGACATACGTGCGCAACTCTATTTCCATGCGCGTAACACAGTAAAACGACAGTAAAAAAAATCTGGAAACAAAGTGATCCTTCGGAAGCATTAATCACAACAAAATAACATAAGAATTGCTGACTCGGTTTGATTGAGTCTGTACATGAGAGATAATGAATAAGTGCAATATCCCTCACGCCCCCTAGCACCGGCTTGAGCGGTACTCAATTCTCAACACTTAATAGTGCTGGCTTCAATGATCCTGAAGGACCAGAAAAATATAACAACACTGAAGTGAAGTACGGGGCAACTTTATTACAGCTGCCACACGGCACTTAACACCTGCTGTTGTGACGTACAAAATTCTGGAAACAAAGTGATCCCTCGGAAGCATTAATCACAACAATATTACGTAAAAATTGCAGACTTGGTTTGATTGAATCTGTACATGAGAGATGATGAATAAGTGCAACATCCCTCATGCCTACCACCGGCTTTAGCGGTACTCAATTCTCAACACTTTATAGAACTGGCATCAATGATCCCGAAAGACCAGAAAAATATAACACCACTGAAGTGAAGTACGGGGCAACTTTTTACAGCTGCCACACGGCACTTAACACCTGCTGTTGTGAAGTACAAAAATTCTGGAAACAAAGTGATCCCTCGGAAGCATTAATCACAACAAAATTACATAAGAATTGCAAACTCGGTTTGATTGAGTCTGTACATGAGAGATGATGAATAAGTGCAACATCCCTCACGCCCCCTAGCACCGGCTTGAGCGGTACTCAATTCTCAACACTTAATAGTGCTGGCATCAATGATCCCGAAGGACCAGAAAATATAACAACAATGAAGTGAAGTACGGGGCAACTTTTTATAGCTGCCACACAGCACTTAACACCTGCTGTTGTGAAGTACAAAATTCTTGAAACAAAGTGATCCCTCGGAAGCATTAATCACAACAAAATTACATAAGAATTGCAGACTCGGTTTGATTGAGTCTGTACATGAGAGATAATGAATAAGTGCAACATCCCTCACGCCCCCTAGTTTTTTAAGCAAGTATTTTACCTATATAAACACCAGTTTGTGTTCCATCAATATCTTGTCTTGTTATGCCGCCATCCTCCAATGCCATATGAACACAATCCAACACAATCCTTTGTTGGGGGTCAACAAGCTCTGCTTCCATATCATTAATACCATAACAACGATGGTCCCATTCGTCAATACTTCATATAAAATAGAGCAGACATTTTTGAAATTAATTTATCATTTGTAACTACTTTGTTTGCCTATTTTGAGTTGGTTATTATTATGTAACACCGAAACAGTTATTTGTTATAGTCATATGGTGACATTCCTTTTTACTTGTAGTGGAAAACTACAAGGTAATTATCCATCTGTGCATTTAACATGGATTGACTAAACGCGTTAACATTCTGTAAGCTACCAAAACAATGTGTACTCGTAATTCAATGTCTGTGATAGGAATCTTGCCCAATGTGAAGTAATATAAGTAGTTTGAAATTAACACTGTACAACATACGGTAATGTGTAACATAGAAGTAAATATCATTTCTAACAGTAATCAAATTTGATCACATTACATAACATCTTATCTGACATTTCCTCATTAACGAGTTTTCTAGACAGTTCAGTCATAGATAAGCATTCCATATATCACAATTTGCATTTATTTCATCATATCGTACATATGACATATGGAACTGCTTCAAATGTAATGCATCAGTAGTCATCTAGTGAAAATTTATCTACTCCCACTACCTTTGATTTTTCCTAATAGGACTTTAAGCGAGAAAAGATATATAATTATGGCATTAATTATTTTATTACCTTTTAATGAACCCTGCAGTGCGAACGTAAGTTTTTCCAGTTTTGTTTCGGTCAGGGTCATAGAATACGTCAATGTTCCATCTATCTCGTGGTACTTCCTTCACATGATTTTCTCCATTTTTCAAAACATCCCAGTACTCTTTTATATTATCAGCGCCAGGAAATCTACACCCGACTCCTACAATGGCGATTTCCTCGACCTCTCCCATTCGTGTTTGGTATTTTATTTATGAATACTCTCATTCGCATCGAACGTCATCGATCGAATGTTTAACTATCGCTTCTCTGAAAAAAAAACAACGTTAGTGTATTCAGTGAGCTGCGAAGGGAGCGTAACATTAGACCAAAAGGGACACTGTATCTTAAGATGTGTGTTTGTTTAGGCTTAAAAATTAACCAGTTATTATCCCAATCCTAGTCGTATCGTCGTAATGTTTCGTTACTAGGTGCAAGATAAAAATCATTATTTAGTACACAAGAACGGAATAAATAATCTTTGGTTGAATAAAAAACTGTGTCTGCGATTCTAATCGTTGTGTTTTTTTAATCTTCATATTGTTTCATTGTCGATATTTTTAATTTTTATAGCGAAAAAAAGCAAATTAAAAATCTAGGTAAACCTTCTTTATTCAAAGATTCATGAAGACCGGTGCAGGTATTTTTCGCAACATTGGTTATATTCATATGTGTGTAGTGATTAAACTAGGACTTACATTCGTATTTGTTTTGTTCAAATAAATAATTTGTAATCGATTCGATGCAGTGACCATTTTTGTTTATTTTTTGCAAATGACTGATTTATTCGAAGTCTGTGTAGGGAGTTTTTTTTATACATATTCCGTTATACAATACAATGATCCACGTCACGCGGTCTGTTTAGAATATGAGTTTAGAACACTTTAGCCATTAACATATCAACATAAAATTCGAAAGATCCTACACAATATCACATAATTTGCAGGTATCTGCAGTTTTGTTCTATAAGTATACTATTGGGAAATGTTAGTTACCACCTATCCCTTCAAAATACAGCTACCGGAATGTCCGATGTCTAACGATTTTTTTAACCAAGACAGGTAAGAGTCTTTCACGATCAGCAAATCTTGCAAACCTTTCAGATGAAACTTAAAATGAATGCCTGTCAGTCTCTATATATCTCAACATATTTTCCATAATAATAAATGTTTTACGTTATGTTTAATTTCACAATGCAAATTTAAATCTCCCTTTCGTTTATCCACAATTAACAACTAATTCGGACAAATTGTATTGAGGTAATATTTGTAGTGTTAAGTATTGTTACTGATATCGTCTTTTTATTTTATTTTGATGTAAACGTCTACATCGAGCACCGCCTCTTCTACCCCTTCCCCTCTTAAGCAAACACACGGTGCGTCTTTACCTGGAGGACAAGGACGATAGCTTTTTTCAGGGATAGTCCCAGAAACTATTGGAACAGCACAGCCAAAGTCACAGAAGTAAACAGGAAGAAATATCTACATACATTTTGCAATGCAAGACTTCAAAAAAGGTCACAAAATTACATTGGGGAAATTGACTAATTAGTCGTTACACGGACTCATGTCAAACCGTATTCTGGTGAAGTATTTAAAATTTACAGGCGCTGTCATTAAAGGATGTTTACCTGTCTACTGTCTCTAAAACACATGCAACAAGAAGAAATAAAAGAAACATTTTATGAAAGTGAATAACCAAATCCAGATTATTGAAAATTGACCAAGCTGTGAAACTCTTACAGTGTTTAAGAGAGCACTTAAAACTCTTTATTTGGACTGATTATTTTTTAGGTTCTTACCTTCTTAATTTTATTATTTATGTGGGTCTTTTGAACTTTTTTTTTTTAACTACATTTGATTTGAATTTGTGACTTGAGCAATATTGATGTTTTAATTTTTGTTTCTTTTAAATATTGTATCATTTATTTAGCTATATTGTACAGTACTTTTTAACGTGTCAATGTGCATGAAAAAAGTGCTTAAGAAGTTTGGTGTATAATAATAATAATAATAATAATAATAATAATTACTTCAAACGAAGCGGAGCGAATAAATAACACTTTGTGAAATGGAAGAATTACCCACAAAAAACATAAGTTCATAAGTCTCATGAGAAGGAAGAATTAAATGTGCTATTTGAAAACACCTTTATATCTTGGGAAATGAAATATTATACGAAAGTATTTTGTTCCTGCTTTTTTGTCATTAATTCACAATCACTGTGGTATGTAATAGTGACCTTCAAAGCGTGGCGCATTTAAGTACGACTTAGCTTGCATGAAGTTAATTGCAGGTATCCTGACTAAAGCCGAGGGGAGTGGCCCTTCATAGTAGGCAGAATCGACGAGAATTGGGTACAAGGGTGTGATAGCCCTTAGTACAAGTGACGGCTTGTAAGTCAGGCCCTTTGATTGGCACCAACAGCCCTTATAAGGGCTACGTCCTTTCGTTATTGTCTCAAGCTGCTTTACATTGCGGTTCTCAGAGAACGCCGTACAGTGAATTATTTTTGGCTCAAAAATCATATATTTGTGTAATACTCTGTGGAAATGGCATGCAGGTAAATTATCACCACTTTGTGCTTCAAAATTATACTTTTAAGGACATGACTGGTGACATGTCCGGGGTCCGTACTCGACAGCGAAAGCTGCTTTTTGTGCCTTACCTGGCGGATGGACTGACTACATACATACATCCATCCGCTCATTCAGGTGATGGGATTATTCCTTTATCGTTTATTTAACTGACATACCTGAGACGCAGTCACGCGAGTGTAAACATGCAAAAGATAGTTTCAGGTTACAGGTATTCATTACGACTATTTTTAATAGGTTTTAATTTGAATTTAGAATTCTAAAAACGTCCGTTTGGAAAAATTAACGTCTTTATGTGAAAACTCAAATTACACTGTTTGGCCGTTACATTAATTCAGAAAACGAAAAGAAAAAAAAAAGATAACATCAGTAAAAATATTCAACAATACAAATAAATATCACAATACACGACAGGTACGAGTTATTAGTAAATTGTGGTTACATGTATAAGCGCAAAATAGGGAAAATTTTAATTGCGAAGTCATACAAAACGTAAAATATAACAGAAAATCTAATAAAAAAGGGACAGAGATGATCAAAATATTTTTATTCTTAATATATTGCTGTTTACGAATTGTTAATTTATGTTAAAATGATAAGTAAGAATTTCAAGGTTGCTGTCTTGTGAATAACATTACCTAATCCATACTAAACCACTTGGAACTGTATCATCAATATTGCTTTTAAAGAACATTTTATGAAAATATTTAAAAAAAATACAAGATACACAAAAAATATATTGTTCGTATCGATATTTGAAATAGTTATTTGTTCATTGCAAAACAATCCAGGTTTGTAATACCGCACTTTGGGGTCAAGCGCACTTTTGGGTCTAACCCCGAAGCGGGTAAAACTGCACAACCCACTTTGGGGCCAAACGCACTTTGATGTCAAAATCGAGAAATTGACCCCAAAGTGCGTTGATATGCTATATATATATATATATATATATATATATATATATATATATATATATATATATATATATATATATATATATATATATAAACGCACTTTGTGTCTCAGAGTTATGAATGTGCCATCTGAGTTTTGCTTAAATATTGAGTACTGACTTATTTCCAAATATTTGAGGTGGAGTTCAAGATAACGGTCGATACTTATATACATCAATAAAATAAATTTTCGTGTAGCAGTAATAAAACTATGTGTTTAATAAGTGGTAAGTGTTTTATTTATTTTACCTCTTGAAATATCTATCTATATTACAAACTACCATGATAATACTTAAATTGCGAATGTATTTCTACAAATTCGAAAGAAAGTCGCCACGGATAAAATCATACTACACCCCATAAATAATCCCCTCAGTCGCAGAGGGTAATACATTATTCTTTTTGTATCAAAGTGAGTAATATCCATATTCATAACATAATTTAATATATATAAACTTTGTTTTTTGTACAGATACTTTAGTATATTCAAATAAATCGTGAAACTCGTCCAACATCCTGTTTCAATACAGGGGTCTAATGTTTCGTGTTCTGAACTTAATTTACATACAAGCAAGAAACACATCACAAGCTATCCGGATGAATAAAAAACACTACACCTGTCTAATTATAGATCCGACATGTACTACTTATTTAATGATGGGGTGTATAATGCATTTATCTATAAATAACTGCATGGTGACCATATCTTGTCCATTCTCCTTTTTTTCTTTTTATTTACTAGTAGATCTATACACGCATAAACCAACGAACGCAGAATATTGCGAAAAATAACTTTCCGGAAATGACCGATTTATTACGATATTGGCCGATGTTAGAAGATTTCTTGTCGGAATGCATTGCAGTGAGACTACCTTAAAATTGTTTCTTTTACCCCCTGATTCTGAAATACAAAATTTATGCTATTTGTTCCTTAGCAGCCAAACTTTTAACAAACGTTCCACTTACTTTACATTACAAATAATTTAAAGATACTACTATATAGTTCCATCACTTCCCCTTCATATTTAACTAATTAGTTATGTAAAATGCATTTTGACACAATTATATTGTTTGTTTTCAAACTGTGTTACAACTATAACTGTCTCTGTTTTGATGATTGTATCTGTTCACATGTTTTTACATATTGTAAATATTGTAACGTAAACGAAAAATAAACATCGAATTGAACAAATAGTTTTCTGAATAGCGTTTTACTATTTCATGTCATGAAAAACAGTAACAGTGAACATAATATAGCTACAATATCACCATGCACTATTATATGAGTGAGTGAACCGTGTACCGAAATTTTGCTGCTCCTTGCTGCATGAAAATGGCACACACTTTCTAAAGTTTGTTTTTCTTGAAATATTGTCGTTGGAGGCATGCAGTTGTATATACTTTTTATTACAATGTTATATACATTTTTTATGTAAACCTGGGACTTAAAATGTTTTGATTATTATACTTTATGCCCGTTTTGGAAAATCTCTGTTGCAGAGGAAATGTTTCCATATACTTTCCAAAACATTAATCGAAAATTTGATTATTGAATTTTACATCAAACTTTATTTTGATACAACTTTTAATATATATGATTTATTTTAAAATTAATTAGATAACATAACATAAATTGTTACCTTTGTAGAAAAAATATTCCTGATGCGCAAAGAACATGTCCATTTCTAAGGCATATAATCTTACAAACATTAAAAATTGAAGTGTAAAATAAACTTTCATTATACATTATAATACTATACAATATTTAGTATATATAATAAATTATATTTCGTTAAATAATTGTAATTTATAAACATTCATTGTGCCTTTTATGCAAAAATATCTCCAAATATTTTCTAATTAAACAAATATTCCACAGCTGCAAAAAGACCTCTCGCATGCTTCTTTTTACAGAAACAAACCTGTATTGTATTAGCAAATACCTATTTTGTGATTAGGAAATTCCAAATAGAACCATACATTTGGGTTTACAAATCTTACAATTTAGTCGTAGTATGCTTAATCCAATATAATATTTGTCTAAAAACACTGACACGTGTACTTGTTTTAAAGTTTTAAGGGCTATATGATACAAAGAATTGTAAAAAAAACATAAGATAAAACTATATTTGGCCAAAAACCTTTCATTTAGAATATATATCAATAGAAAATAGTTCAACACACCATTCCCCAAATACAGTACAGACCGGTGTACTAGACCTAATACCAAACATATGTTAAGGGTGCTTTTTTGTTCAAGAATGCAATTGGTCCCGTCGACATTCACATTGGTTTGTCAAACAAATCGACTTGCAAAAGGTTATTGAAGACTTTCTACATTATTTAACCAACAATACATTGCTTAAACAGTTTGGTTTGCAGGATAAGTCTTTGCTTTTAAAACACCACCACTCCTATGTATTGTCAAAAGAGTAAGGCTTTTTGTTTTTATATCTAAAAAGTATGTTTTCCTTTTTGAAAAATACAAGAAATTTAGTTTTTAATGTACTCACTCTAATCCCAACGTCTGTGTAATCTTATAGCAATTTGTGTATAATTTAATAGCAACTTGAAAATCATTTGCTGTCACCCAGAAAAAATAAGTGTCATCTGCATCAATTGTAATTAATACTCGTACTTTAACAAATTCCAGTTGTTCATCATGTGTTACACCTTCCATATAAAGAAATAATATCGGTTTAAGCGTTTTATATCGGCTGTTTAACACCGAAGTCAGAATGCTTATTATTCTTACTAAAATACATTGTAAATTTGTACGATCTGGTTATATCGGATTTTTGTTATATCATCGTATCAAGGAACATGTGTCGTCATTCTTTTCGCGTGCAAATGTCATGTCATATAACAGTTAAGTTTTGATGATAAAAATAACCGGGCCATTATGGCCTGAGTCACGCATATTATATATAAACGTACACCAACGGTGTGTCCTCGAGAAATTTTATCCGTTTATACATGTTGCCTATTCTATTGTTAATATTCTCGCATTTGCGTTTCCTATTCTTGAATTATCATATGCGAGTAATTGGTAATCTGAAGAGTAGATAATTCAAAACAATATAAGAAAGACATACTCTTTCAATCTATCCAGAATAAAGTGTCAGATTTTTTACAAGGATATTTATTTTCTTAAACTTTCGATGCACAGCTCAATATATTTAGACATTAGAATTTCAGAGAAAAAAGTTTTTTTATCTATCATTCAAAGGACATATCTGTCATTTATTATTTCAACAATCTTTATGTCACCAGGAAAGTCGTGCAAGTTGTTGTAATGAGATGGCGGTTAAGTCGAAAGATGTTTCTGTATTTTTCTTGACGAGTTGTTATCTTAATTAATACCTAAATCAAATATTTGTTTTTGTCATGAAATATACTATAGATATATTTGTAATTAATACACATACTTACAATACATTTTATTATGGCATTCTAAAGATCAAAAATTAATAAAAAATCCCTTAAAAAGCAAAAATTATGTCTTTTACCTTTTTTCTATGACATTGTTTACGCTTTTGAGCTCCAGTGTTATAAAAGAAAGTAAAGAACAAGAAGAGAGATGATAAGATTTCGTTATTTTAAAAAGCACGTACCTGGTGTATGTCTGATATCAGTATGTAAAGGCTTTAGATTAATTGGCATTATTTATAGAAAAAAAACTCTAGAAAGGAATGCGCTACGAATAACTACATGTCATAGATGATTCATGGGATTGGAACATTTTAGACGGAACACCTCACAAAAATACCCGAAAGAAATATATCACCAGTAACTGGTACTTTCCTTGAATTAAATTACGTGTAAATAGATCAGAAGACACCCGGAAGAGATGATCGATTCGTCGATTCCAAACAATGGGAGCTAGGAACTATAAACACAATGCGCTAAAAATATTATATTTTAACCAATCAAAATAAGCGTAAATTTATTAAAAATTCCCCTTTGGATTATTTGTTTGGAAAAATTCGAAGCCCGTAGTTACAACATTGCACGTTGTTAAAGAGATTATATAGTAAACAAAAAATGCATTCAAAATACTGCATAAAACCACGTCATGTGGAGGGAGGAAAACACATATTCAATTTCAAACAAAAAAATCTATAAAAGCAGGAAGTAAGACAAAGAAACTTGACAGACAAACATGTCTTAATCTATGTACGAAATGATCTTTCGTCATTCCAATTACATTGCTGTAAATTAAACTATCTAAAGGGATTATCAAAACAGACAAAGAAGTCTTTTATTCATGTTTGGAATTTACCCTGACGTGTACCGCGACATGACCTGTTTGCAAATATTTACGTGCTTAAGGAAGTCTAGATTAAGCGAATCAGTGGCTAGATTGTAAATATATGTAGACACGGCAGCACAAAACAGTTTTAAACCAGTTCTCTGAACAGTTTTGGTATTGCAGTATAGATGTTAAAACCGTGAGTATTGAACTTTTTTTTTAAATCAGAATTCTATTCATGAATTAAAATGTATTAATTTAAGTTACCTGTCCATTGTTTACAACAAATTTGAAAAAAAGAAAGAATAAAAAGGTGAATTGCAAACAATGATGCAAAACGATTTTGCGAAGTTACCGTAATGGTATAGTTGACTTTACTTCACATGAAAATGGCTAAAGAATAGGATTTCATAGAATTTCGCTAACTGTTAAGCATAAACCTAATTAAAACAAGCAATTATCATAGTATTGCAAGCAATCCATAAGTCCCCTACCGGTTAAAACCCCATCAACATTCTGAAGGGCCATTGGCCATTCACTAATGTTTCAATTTTTCTCTATTTTAAGTAAATTTGTTGGAAAAGTTCTTTAAAAGTGATCACAGGAAACAGTTTTTATGAACAGACAGACAGACGGACTGAAGGACACTCTAAAGTTAATATTTGAAACATCCCTGTTACCAAAATATAACATTTTAAAAGCAAAATTCTTAAAGAGGAGATAACTCTTGAATTAAAGATGCAATTTCATAAAAATTTTCAGCTCTTTTTGACTAATCACAAATATTTTTATATTTGCCATGTTTTTAGCCTATTTGTTGCCAAGGCAACAGATATTTTTTCAAAATAGGAAGAACAGATAAGACATGCATAATCTCAAGACTGCTATCTACCCATATGTCAAGTTTCATAAAATATTTCCAGTACTTTTTGAGTTATCACTGGATTCAGTTTATGTGTAAAATTTGCCATATTTTAAGTCTATGTGTTGCCATAGCAACCAGAATATTCAACATAGGAAGAAAAGAAAAAGACGTGCATAATCTCAAGACTGCCATCTACCCATATGTCAAGTTTCATTAAAATATTTCCAGTACTTTTTGCGTTATCACTGGATCCAGTATATGTGTAAAATTTGCCATATTTTCAGCCTATTTGTTGCCATAGCAACCAGAATTTTCAACATAGGAAAAAAATAAAAAGACGTGCATAATCTCCATACTGCCATCTATCCATATACCAAGTTTCATTAAAATATTTTCAGTACTTTTCAAGTTATCGCGGGATCCAGTTTTGTGGACGGACGGACTGACGGACTGACAGACAGATGGACGGACGGACGGACGGACAGACGGACGGAGGGTAAACCTAAAGTCCCCTCCGGTAAACCGGTAGGGGACTAATAAACATATTTACGGAACTACTGATCTGAAAAACTTCAGATATCCGTTTGCATCTTTGAATGGGTCCGTCGTGGATGCATCATCACTAAACTTGTTTTATATCCGTTCCATGAACTGTTTTGTCTCATTTGTAATTTATTTAAGGTTCATTTATTTCAGCCATAAGCCGCACTGCTCGCACCAAATTCTAGGTAGCCAGATGACTGCTTTATAATCGTTTTTTTAATTATAACAACTGCTATTATCAACTGCTTCTAAATATTAATGCTGGTGCTAGGGGTGAAAAACAGTAGCGTATTAAATCACACCCGTTCATAAACGAGTGCAGTCAAACCAATTTTCTAATTTATTTACGCTGTTTGCCTTTTGTGGCGATCTTTGTGGTTCCCGTTTTACCATTGTACCAATAAGTATCATATTTTGTGCACATTAATTGTCCATATCGGTATAAACAAAAAGTCATTTACGTACAACAAGTTGATGAATATTCGATTTACTGAATGGTTAATCTAGAAATCGTAAAGATATACAATACGAATGTCTTTAAAATATCTAAATTATTCTTTCATTATTTCAATTCAGTTTAAAAAAAAACAAGAAATGTTCGAAAAGGTATTATTGATTTAACAGATTTCTACACCTTTATTTTCAAAACTTTTTTTTGTGTATTAAAGCGAATCATGATTAAAACATATTTATGAATTGATAAAAACAAATTTGACATAAAAAGAGCAAAATAATAATAATAATAATAATAATAATAATAAAAATAAAACTAAAATAAAAATAAAAAAGGCAGCACAATAAAGAAGTCATTTGATGACCTAAATTATTTAACATCACGATTTTCTTTAAACGTGCAAAGTTTAAAACGTATATATGCGGTTGTTGAATTTTGCCTTCTTTGCCAGTGTAGAAATATTAAAGTTTTCAATTGTAAAATCTACAACAGGAAGTCATAAATCTCAACGTGCTTGTGCATATAAAATGAAAGAAACGATTACTTCTATTGTCATATTATTGACCGAAAAAGGTTGGCGTGACTAAAAATATGCGATTGAATAATGTATGATTATATAAACACTATTTTTGTCAAAGTTATAACAAAATATTATATTCATGCACGAAACAGATTTTAAAGATTAAAATATTATTGTTTGGTAATATTTACCTGATACTCGTTAATTTTCGGAAGGTATATCGTAAGCTTCCGTTATTATTACGATTTACGCACATGATTTTAATGCTAAGACTGTTCTCGATATCTTTTATTTCAAATTACGGCCCGATGGCCTAGTGGTTAGAACGACGGAATGATATTTACCTGATTGCAAGTTCGAATCTTCGTCAAACCCCAGTTTATTCATAAACTGATTATATGCAACATGAGTTTATAAATGATATTTTTAATTTGTAGCGTTTTTTATTTTTCAATTTCATTATTTTGATAAATACATACTTTTTCAATTAATTTATGTTAATATGTAAAATCACACAATGAGTGATTCGCATGTATAAGTAAACAAAACATAGTGGTCAATTTTTCAAACTATAATCGAAAACATATGAAAAAAAAGAATAAAAAAAATAAAAAAAAATATTATGATTCGAACAGAAACCCTCAATTTATTTGACTGCCAGTGCTACACCTTTTAATCATACATTTAACAATTTAAGTGATCAGGATAAATTAAACTTTGTACTCTCAAATGAACATATTATGTTAAAAGTAAGTTCCAAAACGTGCTTTTTTATTTTAAAACCCAGAAACAATCATTTATATGAATAGTTTAACAGACTACATTTCAGGATTAGTCATATATCCTTTTTATTATAAGTATTAGCGTAAATTGTGTAAAGCAAAGTTATATTATCTCATTCTATGTAGGAGATGGGGTATATATACAGATACTGACAGTTTAAGTATGTTTGTTTCACTGACAATTCTATTTTTATTTTTTAAATAAGTGTTAGTCTTTAGAACATTTCTTAATTCATAAACAAGAATGTGATGTAATGTCTGTATCTAACCTCCTGCCTGGAGTGAACAGTTAATATAATTTTAAACACATTGAAATTTTTATATAGAATATGATATATTTTAATTACATAAATAAGTTTCTTTATCCCTATGTTTTGAACAGTTCATCCATGGTCTAACCATGAGTGATAAATGACTTTGTAAAACCATTTTTTTATATTGCGTGATAGTGCTTTTATTACAAAATTTAGTATTTTACAGTATACTTTCTTATGGCAGTTTTTAAGACAAGGTCAGTAGAGGTTATCAAACTTTTAGAATGTAAAAAGTCTATTATAATTTTGTAATGAAATGTCTCAAATAACTTTTTAATAATGACAATGTGCAATTACGTCATCCTATTGCAATTGATTTATATGATGTTAATGTTGAGAATGAGAATATACGTAAATAAGGGAGGTTAAATCTACAATACACATTATACATTTCTATAATTTGGACTGTGGAGTTATCCCTCTTAGTATTAGCTATAACAAGTCTCTTGTAATTCTTTCGAGAATGGCTATATACAAATTCAATGTTTTAAATGTTTTATATGTATATATGTGTATAGATGAGACTATAATAAAGAATTAATATATACATTAAAGTTCGTATAGTTTACTCCAGAGACAAGAGGTCATTGAATGTTCAAATGTCTCAGGTCAATATTGCCAAACAATAATTTACGTCTTTTCAAAACACTTCTTAAACTATTGAAACAAATCTTCTTTTTTTATATGGCATACATGAATTGAGTTCACAAACACATGCATCATATGAAATAACTGAAATGTAATTTAATAGATTATTAAGAATTATTTTCGTAAATATTTTTTTTCATTAAAGAAAGAAGAAAAAAAGAACAACAACAAAGAAAACAAAACAAAAACAAACAAAAAACAAAGAAATAAACAAAGGAAGGATTGCACTCATATCGTTTTGTAACAGACAAACTGTTCAACATGAATATTTCATAAATTGTTTTATTTCACCTTCATATCTCTGTAAATCGTTAATTATTGCGTTTCTTTTAAATTTACTAAATGCTGTTTTTATATTAAGGTTGACTTACGATCTGAAATGGCTGATTGTTTAAATAAATGCTACGATGCAGTCGAAAAGAGGATTGGTGCTGTATTTTCAAGATATGGCCGCTTCGTAGCTAGAAATCCATGGAAGATAATCATCATCGGAATTCTGATAAATGGACTTCTAAGTATTGGTATGCTAAGGCTAAATGTTGTTATAGATGTACAACGTGTCTACACTCCAATAGGAAGCCAGGCAAGCAAGGATAGTGACAAATTAAGTGACATCTTTCCTGACATGAGTGGTTCTAACTTCATTGGATACCAAATGCCTAATTTTGGTCGATACGGAGAGGTAATAGTTATCCCAAAGAGCGGTAACATTTTAGATGGAGTATTCCTCACTCAACTAATAGAACTGTACAATCTTTTGCTATCAATTGAGACTTCTGATGATAATGGAAGAACAGTTACATTGAATGAAATTTGCGCTAGATTTCACGGAACTTGTAGTATAGACGGAGACATATTTGTGGACACGCAATTTATAAGTGATATCAATTCAAGCAATCCAATTCCCTTTCCTTATTACAATCACGCATCTCGTGGTCAAATCTATTATGAACAACTTATAGGTGGCGTTAATATTTCCCTAAATAATTTAGTTTCTGCTAAAATGTTAATCATGCGTGTGAATTTACGCACTGATACCGAATATTTTTCAGAAACGGCAAAAAATTGGCAAAATTCTTTTTTATCGCAGATAAAAGAGTATTCATCAAACCATTTCGATATTGCATTTTCTCACTCTGATTCTCTTAGTGAAGAATTGAATGAAAACGTGTCAGGTGACATTTTGATATTTTCAATAACATTCACAATAATGATTACATACGCATGCGTAGCGACAATGACAGCTCGATGTGACGTAGTTGGTCAAAGGTCAAATTTGGGATTTGCTGGCGTTATTGCGGCTGGTCTTGCAATAGTTTCAGCATTTGGTCTTGGAAGCGCCTGCGGGGTGGAATTTGTCAGTATTGTTGGAGTTGTCCCTTTTCTTATAATTGGTAAACGTATAATATTTTCTCTGTTATAAATGATTGAATGATTATTTAATCACTACCAAACTATATATTTTAAATGATAATATATTAGGAAAGACTGATTTGTGTTTAGTTTATGTTTTACTTATATTAATAACAAACAACCCACAATCAGAAAAACGAAAATGTTTTGTAAAGCAATTACCTGATAAACGTCAATATGTTTTACTGACGTAGAGTATATATTACATCCGATAAAATTAAAAATATAATGTGATATAAAATTTGCCTAGTCATTAAAATAAAAATACATGCTGAATTGAATATTTGTTAATTCATATTTCTTTAGGCAGAAGTATCTCTTTAAAAAAACGTTCTGAAGAAAGTGTGTTTTTTTCGTTTTAAGGAATTGGAGTTGATGACATGTTTATGCTTATGTCTGGTATAACAAGCACCAACTACGCAGACGATGTTGAAACAAGAGTTGGGGAAACAATGAGGACCAGTGGTGTATCAATCACAATCACTTCTCTCACCGATTTATTAGCCTTTGCCGCTGGAGCTTCTTCTATATTTTTAAGTGTCCGAAACTTCTGCATTTATTGTGGTATGTACAAAAACGATCAGACGAGCTGAAACTTCTCCCGTGACAATTGATTTTGGACATTCAGTCAAATTGTTTTTGACTCTCACCACCGAACACACAAACATACAAACACAAAGGAAGAACAAATAATTCAATTTTCCACATATTGAGAGAATCGTAAACCAGTTTAAACTTCTTTATGCATATCATACATATGTATATATGCAGCAATATATATCAGAACTATTAGATTTACTAAGTTTAAGTTCAGTTGTCTTTTAAGATTTGTAAAACAACACTTTATGAAATTATTAATCCAAACTGTTAACTTTCATTAATTTCGTATTTTTCTTTCAGGTATAGCTGTAGTGTTTTGCTACATCAACCAAGCCACGATTTTCATCGCATGCATAGCCGTAAACGAAAAAAGGACAGCCGAAAACAGACATTATGCTTCATGTTTTAAAGTAAAGACACCAAGTGAAGAAGGCACAAAAAATTGCTACATGCTTTGCTGTACAGGCAGGAAACCTAAAAATCAGTCTGAATCTGAAAGTTATTTAGATAAACTGCCTAAGTTATTGTTACCTAAAATTATATTGCCGTCACCTGCAAAAATCATCATTCTCGTTCTTTTTGCAGGGTATTTAGGTGTTTCCATTTTTGGTGTCACTCAAATGGAACAAGGCATAGAGCTGAAAAATCTTGTCGCCAAAACATCATACTACTATGAATACAGGGATCATTTAGATAATAATTTTCCTTTAGGAACCCCATTGTCTATTGTATTTGATAGACCACTTGCCTATTCGGATGCAACAGTTCAAGCGAATATTGATACTCTTTTATCAAATCTTAAGAGCGAAAATACAGTACAGGATAATCTGGAAATAAACTGGCTGTCTGAATATAAAAAAGACACTACAAATTACAATGATGCAACAGAGCAAAATTTCATCTCAGGCCTTCAAAAATTTTTGATTATCCCTAGCAACACACGATTTCGAAACGATGTTGTTATCAATTACAGCAACACTAGTATAACGGCCTCTAGGGTTCATTTAATATCTGAAAGTATCAAACAATCACAGGAACAAGGAAAGTTTATGTTGCGCATGCGTGAAGTGGTGTCACACAGCCCTCTTTCAGTATTTGCCTTTTCTCCTGCTTTTCTTTTTTACGAGCAATATGTAGCCATCTTGTCTCAGACACTACAAACAGTTGGAATAGCTGTCGCTATGGTATTTTTTGTAACGTGTATATTCATGCCTCATCCGCTGTTGCTCCTATATATAACAACAACTGTTGCAATGATTACTCTCGGGATATTCGGATTTCTTTCATTTTTAGACCTTACTTTAAGTGCTATTACAATGATTCACATTATTATGAGCATTGGTTTCTCTGTAGACTTTGCAGCACATATCTGTCACGGTTATATGATTTCGAGTGGTGCTAACCGAAACGAAAAAATGAAATCCGGTATTGAAAGATCCGGAGCTCCAATTTTTCATGGAGCAATTTCATCGTTGTTGGGTGTAGTTATGTTGGCAGCAGCCAAATCATATATATTCTATTCATTTTTTCAAGTCATGAGCCTTGTAATCACATTCGGGATCCTTCATGCTCTTTTCTTACTTCCTGTTATCCTGTCGTTGATTGGTCCATCTGCTCAAGGAATGGGGTCAAAGGTTGATATTAAACTGGAAGACGAGAAAGACAGACCTAATACGAAACAAAATGAAACAGGTGCCCATGTCCCCTTATCTGACTTAGGGCGTGAAGAATCTTCGGTTTCACCGGCAACCCATATTTGGACAGTTGTTAAAAGTGACGATTCCTTTGATCGTAAAGGTTTAACTTAGACAAGTGGTTGGTTATCGACATTTGTTATTGTATTTGATTGCTTTGAAACAAATAAATTATAACAGTCAGTGATAAGTACATGTTTGTTAAAAAATAGTGTGTACAAGATAGGTAATAAAATGGTTCCCACATTCCTTGATGCTACAACCTTTAGAAAGTATTTATCGGGATCTACGAGGTTATCCTACCATGAGGTGTCTACGAGGTTGTCCTACCATTAGATGTCTACGAGGTTGTCCTACCATGAGAGTATTTAAGGAGAGGGGACACAGATGACTTTAGATGTAATCAGTACAATCATTGTTTTGACATAAACATTGAAATGCTGGTCTGTGATTTCTACCGTACACGAGCATATATGTTGTGAAATCCTGTATTCGCGTTTTATTATAGTCAGTATATTTATGCTACAATCATGGTAATATTGCATCCATTCTATTGTCTTAGATATGACATTGTGATGAGCCATTTTAGATACATGTATTTGTTTTCTATATTTGTGTGTGTGAATTTATTTTCTGTCCAGCAGGATTGCATCATTCTAACACAATTGTTGTGGTAAATCGGCTTACTATTTAAGAAATAATATTTCCCAAACAGTGATTTTATCGCTCAATAATATCACTGTTTGGAGTTTGGGTGCGAGGAATTATATCACGAGGGCGTAGCCCAAGTGATATAATGATGCACATCCGAACGACAAACAGTGATTTATCAGGCGATAAAATCACCGATTTGGATATACACATGTATTATTTCGATTCTAACACGACATCAACAATAAATGTTACCGTACCTGATAATAAGCTAAATTGCACCTGATTTGTTTCCGTACTTATTTTCAGCGCGTTGCATTTTAGTGGTTACGTCTCATGTATTTATGATTACGTCACAAGTCTAAATATAAAACGTCAGCAGTGATTTTGTTGCATAATAACACACACTTTCGGTTCTTCTATGTTCAATAGGGAAAAATGCGGGTCGTGTTAGAATAATCTGTTTTAGTGGACTGGTTATTGTTCATTGCTAAGCATTTAACACATTGTCTAAATACTTACCAATTAACATTAACCTAAACGAATATAAAGGATTTACCGTTATACGTTTAATTCATGTAATGGAAATTTAAATTTACGCATCTGGAACGAAATAAAACTATATAATGTTATAATGATAATAACTGTGAGAACTAACATTTTCACTTTGAATTATTCTAAATTCACAATTGTATTAGTATGATATACGGTCATATGCTGTACATATTGTTTAAGTTAATAAAGTGTTGCTTATGTTAATTATGTGTTGTGTTTCAAAGAGAAATAATTTCCATTTCTTATATTTAGATGATAAAAAGTGTCATTCTTGATACCCACCAATAACTTGGTTCCACTTTTAATCACTGATGTTTAATGAAACCTTCCTGATGTCAAAACCTGTAGAGGATTTGCATATAAATGAAAGATACATGTATAGTTTGGCAGAAACAAACAACGCCAAAATGCGAATCGCCTTCGAAATGGTTATTAATTAGCCGTCTAGTGAGATTTTTGTCCGGAACGTTTTCTATAAAAAGGATGGGGAACAGCTCTTTTAGATGCAGTAGAATATACTACTGCGAGTTTAGTAAAAAAGGGGGATAACTATAGAAAACCCAGGGAATGACCTGAAGACCGATTTAAGTTTCCTTTGAAAGATAACTGGATATTTAGTGATTTGCGAAACATAATACAACTGGCACATGCGTAGTTGTTGTTTGTTTTTTTTGGTAAAAACGAGGCTTGTTGGATATATAGTTCCAGATAATCATCGAAATAATTAAGGTTCCGTATATATTCTACTCCATTCAGGAAGGACTTGTATTAGAATGAGGAAAGGAAAATAATAAAGATACATATGGAAAGTTATAGACATTAACTAAAATAATTTAAATTGGTATATTTTAAAAACAGTATTTCTTAATATTTTGGGAGGCATTTTTTAAAATCTTATAAAGAATGGTGCTGTAAATGACGGCTTAGTAAAACTGTCATTGGGTTCATCTTAGTGTAAATGATGAGTGTAAAGGTAAAAGTAGAAAAAAAACTTTTTTATCGTCTTTTCTTTAGTGTTGTATCCTATTTGACAAAAATAATCAATAACGCACGTGACTCATGGAAAACTAAATAAATAAATACTTCAGAATGTTAACGTGGGATAGACTTTTTACATTCTAGGGGGAGCTTTGTATATTTTATCCCTACAATTTAGATTATCAAAATGCATGTATCTCAAAATATATCATAATAATTGACATTTAAATTATTATTTTTCACAAAAAAAGAAGAAAAAAAAAGAAATTTGACTAAAATGTTTACATTAATACATTCAAGACGTGGAAAAGTCATATATTTAAAAATATGAAGCTTGGGTTCTTTCTCATGTTTAAAATTAATTAATTGGCAAAAAATAATCTTCATAAAATGTGACATGTTTATCAGATGAATGATGAGGTGGCGTGAATTCAAAGTGGCTTACTGCCATCCAGAGGGTTAAGTACAAAACCCACATCAATATCAAATAACAAAATAAGTAAGATTTATCTTTGAACAGATGCTGTTGTTTTACTTTTACCCTACATAATTATTTTCTTCGATGTTTAAACTCACGATTTATATTGCTTTCATGTATATAATTATATTTAATCGTGATGTGAACTTACAGATTTTTTTTTCATTTAATGATATATGTACGTAGTGTAATCCGGGAGGTCTAATGAACGATCACACGTGCGTCAATGGTTGACGCATATGATTTGATATTATCAGATATCTGCCTAATGGGTATGACGGCATATAAAACATTTCATAAATTATACACATTCAAGCGCATTAATTCGTGTATGCACAACTTGCAAAGCTATAACTGCACGTATATATATTTTTGTAACAAAACATATTACATGTATATCCTAGCAAGAGTGACTTTGAAGATTCTCTAAACTGATTTTCAGGGATTGACTACACGACTTTAACTTTTTAGGTAGAAACTTAATAATGCATTTATTTCACGATGAGGAGTATTTAAATTGGATTAAGTCTCTCTGATATCTTCTTTTTTTCTTTCTGTCTTTATTTAATAACAACAAAGCCCCCCCCAAACAACAAGCTTTCTTTTTGACATTTCTTCATAGAAAAGGTAGGCAAACATGAACATAAATATCTATTTATTAGATTTCATTGAAATTTTGAATATGGCACCCTATGCAAGAAAAGGGTGAAAGCGATGTTTAGAACTAGAATGCGTGAGTTGGATAACATTTTTATGAATGTATCGAAAAATTGTAAAAGATAATTGGTATTTGGTAATAAATCAAGACAGTTATAGTATGATGATATTTCAGGTTAAAATTACTTCCTTAGCATCATTAGGTTATACATTTGACTGAATGAATACCTCTTAAACTAAGAATAAATTGAAAATCATATTGTTGTATGTTTTTTTTTTACAGTTGTAATAATTACAGCGCAAATAATCTGAAATTTTGCACACACGTTATAAGTCTAGACCTATATCAAGTGGATTAGTAATCTCGAAAACATATTTCCAGTCCCATCATGTCAAAATAAACCTTAGTACAGTCCCTTTCAGTTCCCCTTCTTCGTGTGTATGATTAACTTTTTTGATTGGTTCGTACGATTCGTGAGAACATATTTAAGTAAACCAGTTCAATAATCAATAGGTCAAGTAAGTTAATTATATGAGCCACGTCACGACACAACCAACATAATGGGTTTGCGACCAGCATGTATCCAGACCAGCCTGCGCATCCGCGCAGTCTGATCGGGATCCATGCTGTTCGCTATCAGTTTCTCTACTGGCTATAGAGTTTGTAAGCGAACAGCATGGATCTTGATCAGACTGCGCCGAATCGCAGGCTGGTCGGATCCATGCTGGTCGCAAACCCATTATGTTGGTTTTGTCGTGACGCGGCTCATATTTGTTTTATTATAAAGAATTGGTTCTCCCTATAGAAAGGAACCACAGGCCATGAAGTTCAATTAAATGTATAAATATAATCTGTCTTCATCAACATCTTTTTAAACTCGTAAATAAAGACGACTGCTCATACATCAAATAATTTAATAACATTACTAAATGTTGTTTTTTACATATTTTTGGTCAATGACCAGGCTACTTGATATAATGGGTTTATAGAAAAAAGTAAACATATTATTATTATTATTATTATTATCATACATTTTACCAATGTTCGATGTTGACGCGTAGTTCTTTAATGACTTCTTTGCACCATAGTTTAATAATATAGTTGTGCGTAAGAACGTGTGTGTGTGCGCGTGCGCGCGCGTGGGTGTGCGTGTACGTGTGCGTCTTAAGTTAGCAATGGTTACATGGTCAATTCAAACAAAATTGGCATAATAGAATATTCTAATGAATCATTGTTTTATCGAACTATTCCAAATTTTACGCTTCAACATTACTTAGATCACCTTACCTATAAGATTTAAAATGATTATTCTTTAGATTAATTTAATCACATATGCACCGGGTATGTCCAGTAACGCTTTGCAAAATACGCAGTAATTTTGCAAAAGTAAAGCATAATGTGCAATTCTGTGGCCGAAATTCGATTAAGGTAACATATTTTCGTCCGTTTACCTACTTTCTTTTTCGTTTTGGCCATATTGTTGGACAGATTCGGTTTTACTTTTGCGTTACTTGCTCATTCATGATGCTGGGTATACTCGGTAACATCCAGAAAATTGAAGAAGGTAGCTGGTTAAGACCAGTGGCTTTACAAGTACATGAAATATTTTGTAATTTATTATAATGAGAGAAATAAAGAATCCCCAAAGAACGCACAAAACGACAAAATTGTAAATGTTGCAGGCTCCAGTTCATGGACGGTACAAGACCATCTTTTTATAATAAAATAAAATAAGATGAACTATTATCATATTTGTAAATTATCACAAAAATTATTGGCCTAGTTTGTTTAAGTTATAGAATTTATAGAATGTATAGCAATAACCAGTGAAAACTAAGTGATAGTAAGAATACTTGGAGCTTTCATGTGCAACGAAAATATTGAAAGTTAATAATTAACTTTGATTAAAGGAAAGCACATATTTTAGAAAATATTTTATCTTTATTTATTAGATTAAAGGAAGCACTTAAAATTCAGTTAAGTTAAAAATATTGTGATGCATTTAAGTCTGATTTCTTGAGTTTAAAGTCAAACATACACTATATAAAAGAAAAATAGATACATTCCAGCTTTACTGTTTGGGAAGAAGTGAAAATAACAAAAATAAAATAGGTTGAGTCCACACCTACGCATTACATGTTTAGTTAACCATCTCTCGCAAAGAAGCAATGCTTTTCGTTAATAACACTAAGATTGGCGTTTCATTCAACATCAACACTAACATAAAGGTGTTTATCAAAACAAAATAATTAAATTGTTTTGATGTTTCGCATAACTCAAGACTTAATTTGCAAATTTTAAAATAGGAAATTGTTAAAATTGATCAACAGTTTTGTCATGCGTCAAGATATATCCAAGATTGTATCACACAAACTGGTTAATAATTAGAAATACAACTTACGACTTGTTTTATTAGTACAATTCGTTCAGGTAAATAACTTTTTGGTAATTATAGTTGTATATAAGGATTTGCTTTTGAATAACCGTCAAATTTGACGATGAACCTTCAATATTTAAACAGTAAAAAATAAAACATGTGTATGTAAGGTTGTTTTTTTTATAAACTTGGTCGGTTTTTGCAAATGAATAACTTCATAAGAAAATGGACGAAATTGCAATAGTTGGTGTCGGATGCCGTTTCCCGGGGGCAGATAATCTTAGAGAGTTTTGGAGAGTACTTCACAGGGGTGAAAATCACGTCAAGGAGATACCACGTGAGCGATGGAACGTTGATGCGTTTTATGATCCAGACCCGAGTGCCCCTGGAAAAACATACGTTCGCAAGGCGGGTTTTGTCAGCGGGTATGTGTTATATGCTTTAACTCTTATAACGATAATGTTTCATACTTTTTGTGTGGGCGTAACAACAATTGATTGACTTATCGTGCACATTAAATGATTTCTTTTTCTTAAATGAATAAAGTATAGATTCTACATATACATGCATGCTCTGTTCTTATGTATTGTTTGGTAAATTGAATGATTTGTAAAGTAAAGGGATATGAATTATTCCTATTGTAAATTTATTTATTTTGAAATTTGAGGAATATTAAGATGTTTTTTTTTATTTAATTGTCTATTGGCTTAATACCATACTGACATAAATTTTTTGGATGATATTGAATCAAACATGTTTAAAGACGACACGTTGTCTTTTAAATAGAAGTGGAAAATAGAACCATCTTTTAATATAATTATATTTGGCGGCTAAAATACTAAAACACAGCTGCGAGTTGCGTATCTCACTATAAATTGTTTGTAGACTGGTCTAACTTGTGCTAGGTTTAACCGTAAATTGTAAAACTATATACTGAGACAAAGCTAAGATCCGGTGTAATAAATTTTAAAATCGGACATTAAATCGTCCAACACTAGCAGTTTAAAATGGCTGAATTTGTATTGTTTTAGCATTAGGGATATATATTTTACTCGAAGAAAAGGGAACAACTCGTATTTTTTCACTCGATATACCTCGGTTATTTACGTAGTTCATTTAGAGACTGTCAATGGGTGTATTATGACTGTATATAGAACATACGAAAGACCGGTGGGGGCATTTCAACTTCATGAATTCCCGATTTCAGCTTCATGAATTCTCGATTTCAACTTCACGAATTCACGACTTCAACTTCACGAATTCAGCAACGTGAATCACGATTTCAACTTCACGAATTCACGATTTCAACTGCATGAAGTTGAAATCGATAATTCGTGAAGTTGAAATCGTGAATTCATGAAGTTGAAATCGTGAACTGGTGAAGTTGAATTCGTGAATTCACGAAGTTGAAATCGTGAATTCACGTTGTTGAATTCGTAGAGTTGAAATCGTGAATTCATGAAGTTGAAATAGTGAATTCGTGAAGTTGAAATCGTGAATTCATGAAGATGAACTTGGGAATTCATGAAATTGAAATCGTGAATTCGTGAAGTTGAAATCGCGAATTCATGAAGTTGAAATCGTGAATTCGTGAAGTTGAAGTCGTGAATTCATTAAGCTGGACCATGAATTCGTGAAAACCGTATTTTGAAAACGGGAATTCATGAAGTTTAAATTGTGAATTCATGAAGATGAAATCAGGAATTCATTAAATTGAAATGGCCCTACCGGACTTTCGTAAGAACATCATTTAATTTAAAGTAGTTCATTTCTATGATCATACACGCTTATTTGGATAAAATCAAATACATCACATTCTAATATTTTCAATAGTTTTTTCATTTTGTTATGCTATTTATACCCAATGACATTAATTAATATCTTTGCTATTCTGTCTTTGATCTTATGAACCTTTTATGTTTGGTACATTTTATAAAGACGAGGAATTAGTGAATAAACACATTCCATTTTAAGATCATTGAGGTTTTCTCATCTTTACTAAAGAATTATTTAACGCGAATGCACATGCAATCTTGACTTCTTGCCACGTATTGATATGTTTCTGCTTTTCTTATACTGATGCTTTGTTAATGGCCCGACAAATTGCTTAAGTATAAGCAAAACTTTTTCTTTGATAACGTTGCTGCGATACACTACACAACAATTTGACGAAGATAATAACATTTAAGGATTAAACTTATTTCAGTCCATAAATATTCTATATGTGTTACTTCTGTTCCGGTATTTTTTAACGTACTATTTTTACAATTTTTATGACAACTTTGATAACTAGTATTATTATTACTATTAAAATATGTAGATCTATGCAGCGATCTGTAAAAGTAGATTGAATTTTAACCGAACTGCAATAACATGGTCCATTGAATCATGTAATTTAATGTGGAAAACGTCTCTTTAATCTATCACCAAACTCTTTCTAACCATTCATATAATATAATAATTATACTCATTTCATTTATTGTTTTATTTGTTTATAACCTGAAAGAAATAACGCTAAATGTGAAATGTCTTTTTTTTGAAATTGCAAGAGTGCATAAAAGGAAAAATCTTTGGAAAAAAAGTATATTAGGCTTTACAGGCTTTCAAATATATGCTCTTTATGTTAATAACCCGAAAACTAATTAATTGGCAGAATTCTAACGCCATAAGAAAACCATTAGCCAAAGCCATTATTTTAAAACACAGATAATGTTCCCATTTACTTAAACGCCCATAATGCATCAGAAATGCTATTATCATATCATATTTTTCTCTCAAAAACTTTTAATTATTAGTATCTCGAAAAAATATTCATTTGCCGTATGCAAGATATCTCTTGAACTATCTTTGCTCCTTTTGCTTTGTGAGCAATTAATTTTATTAAAGTGAATTAGCACTTGTTAATTTATTATTATAACATTATTAAACACATGTTAAACATTTTTTAAAGATTTAAGTTAACAGGATTTCCGAGGCATAACGTGCCTTTAAATTAACATAATAACCTTATTCAGTTTGCATCCATTAAAAAGGTGGGTTACATTGACATTTTACATATCAATTATATATTAACAGTTTGTTTGTGTGTTGTTTTTACGCCGATTTAATATACATTTTGGTTATGATTTTTCGGCTGACTCTAACCGACATTTCTTGATAATTAACCATAAATGTCAGATTTCTTCCAAAGTGACCGACTTTTAATCCCACACGAATTCAGCGATGAGAGACAAATGTTTTCTTGGCTCAATTCACCGATTTCAATTGTCACGGAATTGTTTTCTATTGCCCGGTTATCAAACATTTGAAATACTAATACCATTCTCTCCATGTTAAACCAAGCGAGCGAATAATTTATTTCCTAAGGACTGACCTGACATGATTTCATAACACATATTTTGACAGCGCAGTACTTAAGTTCGGTCTCCATTATTAAAGGATATATATTGTTTTGCTTTTAAGAGTATTTTGTAAGTAATAGGAACCTAATTTTGTTATTATTTCGTTTTAGATGCCAATAATGCCATGTTGTACTGTGTTTTATATACAATATGATTAAAGTCAACTAGACACCTTTTTTGTTTTAAACGTATCGTTAGATGTTCTAAATCTGACCATGCCCTAGAATCAACGCTGTTTTAGTTTATATCCCAAGAACTTGTGAGATACCCGTAAAAAAATGCACGCCATTTTCACCAAAGTACATTTTATGCATATGCGCAATTTCTTTAACTCATACTATTATTGCTCTTGTGATACTATTTCTTTTCTTCTATAATTACTCTAATGCTGCTATTTTTTCAAAACCAACTGATGTTTTATTTCATTTTACATTATTTTTGATCTCGTATAACAATTCATAGTACATGTATGACATTAATATGTTTGATTTTAATTGAATCCAGAAGGTCTTCTTTTCAGTTCATTTTCTATATAACATTATATAGCATAAATATTACAACTACATCGTATTACGTAATGGTGCAATTATTATATATAACAAGACAGCATATTTAAAAACACACACTATTGAAGAAGCGCCAGCCTATCAATCCTTGATAGTATTGCGAAGAACTTGATTTCTTGTCAAGCCGAAAATCCTACAACATACCTTTAAATCCTATCTAAACTGCTACTACTCCCGGCTCCTGGTGCTTAACATCAACTGATTTCGTGTTAAATATTTAATTCAATGCCCTGATGCCGATTTGTTATGATTATAATGAATGATCCTGTTTTATTTTTGAACATGAGCATTTTTATTTGCAGTATTGACAAATGGGATAGCAAATTTTATGGAATTAGCGACGTAGAGGCCGAGGTTGTTGACCCCCAGCAGAGACTTGTTTTAGACTGCGTACATATGGCATTAGAAGATGGTGGTATCATGAAAAAAGACATTGATGGCGCAAACATTGGAGTTTACATAGGTTTGACAAAATTCTAGGACTAATAATTGTCAATTAGCACATAGATATGTTAAAATAAAATTAAATTTCTACAGTATGCCTTGACATTTTACAAAATAGTAATACCGATTACCAAAAGACCATATCAGCAACCAATCATTTCTAAAAGTTTATATGTTTCAAAAGTTATAGAATCATAAATTTTTACTTGGTATTATCATGATAATTATAGGAATTAAGGTTCTGAAAACGCTTCCACAATGATGCCATTAATATAAACAAGTCTTTATATAAGTATTTATAGTGATTGACCAGAAAAGTTATTGTTGCGTTATCTTGGCTGTTGCTATCAGAATGAATCTGCTTTTACAGGCTCCATGACAGATGATTATAAAGTTCAGGCAGCAGAAGACAATACACTCAGTAACATATATACAGTAACAGGTACACACAGCAGTATTATTAGTGCTAGAGTATCGTATGCATACAACCTTACAGGTCCTGCCCTTACTCTTGATACAGCATGCTCGTCTTCTCTTGTTGCTATAGACGTGGCTTCTCAAGCTTTACAAACAGGTACTGTGTATATTCCAAATTATGCATGTATTGCCAACAATACATTTAATAACAGTAAAACTACAACCACGTAAATTGTTTCAGAACATAATATGCAAAGGTTCACAAATTTCTTATCTATTCTATGACTTGTAAGTTAAGAGAATCAACTAACTACTACGTAAAGACTATATCAAATAAGCAAATGCATTGATGCATTTATATTTTGTTTAGACTGGCTGGTTTGATTAAGCGATACATTTATTATATATAAGACATACTTATGCGTTGAGTCTCTTCGTAATGCTTTAGGAAAATGCACTGCAGCCATATGTGGAGGTGTAAATGTTCTCCTGGATCCTCAGATGTTTGTCATTCTTTCCAAAGCCAGAATGCTGTCTCCGAGTGGTCAATGTAAAACTTTTACTTCAGAAGCTGACGGTTACGCTAGAGGGGAAGGATGTGGAATTGTTATTTTAAAGACATTGCATGATGTAAATGAAGTTTATTGGTGATAATAATTACGAAATTAATTAAACTGGAAAATGTACTAGATATTTAATGTAATTTGAAATAATATTCTTTCCGTTCTCTTTAATATACCACGTTATTTCTATTTAATGTAACCTGTAAGTCTTCTATTTATAATTAATGTTATTTTATAACAAAATAGTATTAAAGAGAATTTGTCTACTATTAGCACATTTTTCAAGAGTGTTTCAAATATTGACAAAACAACAACAACAAAACAACAACAACAAAAAAAACAACACAAAAATACAACAAACAAACAAAAACACACAAAAAAACAGAAACAAAAAATAAACAACAACATAATGGTATAATTTGGATATACATACTTCTAAAAAAAAACAACACACACAATGTTTTAGAGTTATTAGTGATTTAATATCATGAGCATTTATATGATAAAACAATACTTTGTTCCAGAACAATTAGTTATCTATTATAGAAAATATGTAATACTGGATCACGCAATTCACACTAACCAGCATTAGCATTGCATAATTATTTCGTAGTTTGATGTCGTGTATAATACATAATCGTAACAACATGACTATTTTTTGTATAACATGCCTTTCTTTATGAAACAAATCACTCTAAATATTGTTATATTATAACATGATCTTCATCCCCTAAACAATAATTTTTTTATCTGACTAGGCTAAGCAAGACGGAAATAAAATTTGGGGAACGATAAAGACTGGCACGAATCAAGATGGTCACATGACTGTGCCTATCACAGCGCCATCTGGTTTGCAGCAAGAGCTTTTGATTAAAAACCTCTATGAACAACATCAAGTGCAAAAGTCTAGAATTCGGGTGATTGAAGCACATGGTAATATATTTCCTATGCCAACAATTTTTGCTGGAATTATAGATAGATAATTATAGAAAAGTTAACTAACCAATTGTTGTTAAAAACAAATATAACCAATTTTCTAAATAATGTCAATATACTCTTAAGAGATGGTCACCTTAATACAGGTGTATCGAAAGTATCCAACTATCAGTAAAAAATAACGAGTCAAATTACTTCTTTTAAACAGTCTAGACGAACAACTGACGATTTGATTGGACAAGGTGTTAAATAGAATAAAATGGTTTAAATGTTTCAACTACATCAGTAATTAATAACTGTCAACATTATAAAGTACATTTTGTACAGCATTGCTATCAGAAAATTGCTGCTATTAATCGAACGTTTTCAACCAATTTACAGGTACAGGAACTCCTGTGGGAGATCCGATAGAAGTAAATGCGTTAGCAAAGCATTTTGGCAAAACAGCATCGGTGGAAGCATACATTGGATCTGTGAAAACAAATATTGGTCATTTAGAAGCTGCAGGAGCAATGGCAGGGTTAATCAAAGTGCTTCTTATGATGCAACATAGATTGATAGTACCGTCTCTTTGGTATAACAAATACAATGAAAATCCTAAACTAAATCTGAACGATAAAGGGTTTATTGTTCCAACAGAATGCATCACATGGCAATCCAATGGCTCTGAAAAACTCACAGCCTGTGTAAACAGCTTTGGGTTTGGGGGAACAAACGCTCATGCAATTGTAGAGGAATTCGTTTATCCTGATGGTGAAGGACAGGTTGACACAATATTACCTCACATTGTTACAATGTCTGCTTATGATGAAATAAGTCTTGTAGAAATCGTAAAAAATGTCTTTGAACATTTAAATGTTCATGAGTACGATGTATCTGCAGTTTCTTGTACATCAACATGTAAACACGACCACAAACCATTACGGAAAGCAGTATTCGGTGAAACACAAGAGGCATTGATGTCCGCATGTAAATTATATCTCAATAATCCAATAAATGTTTCATTAACATCAAGTGAAAAGAAAATAATTTTCGTTTTCTGTGGTGTTGGGACAGCATGGAAAGGAATGTGCACCAATCTAATGAAAATTGAGGTCTTTAGGACGGCTGTTCAAAAGGTTGATGCATATTTACAAAAAAGGGTTGACTGGTCGATATCAGAAAAGATAAGAGAATCCAACGATTTTACCACTGAAGCTATGGTAACCCATATTGCAATATTTGCCTGCCAGATTGGACTAGCTGCTTTGTGGAAACATTTTGGTGTAGAACCATATGTTGTAATAGGCCAGTCTGTCGGAGAAGTGGCAGCAGCGCATGTCGCAGGATATATTGATCTTAAAACTGCTGTACGCATCATTTATTACAGATCAAAGTACCTGTCGAAAGTAAAGGAAGGTTCAATGGCCGTTATTCGTAATGTTGATGTTTCTATCACTGAAAAGCTTTGCAAAGGTTGTAAAGGAGTCTCAATTGCAGTTTATAATAGCTCATTATCTTGCACTGTAACTGGAAAAAAAGAAGATATCGACATGTTTAAGAAAATGCTACAGAACATAGACAGCTTGAATCCTGAAATAATCAACTTGAATGTAGGATGTGCATATCATAGCACTTACGTAAATCGTGCTGCCAAAAAACTTGCGAAGAAGGTACATATTGACGTAATCAAAAGTAAAATACCATTTATTTCAACGGTTACTGGAGAAAGAGGATACGCTGATGTTATTGGGACGGGTGAATACTGGAAACAAAATATAAGACAACCAGTTCTTTTTTCCAAAGCCGTTGAAAATGCAGGAGCTATGTCTTCTCAAAACATATTCCTGGAAATCGGACCTTCACCTGTTTTACGATCACACATAGGCAGCATACTTACAGACCAATCTTCCTATTCAATTTTGTCTTCAATGATGAAAAATAAGGAAATCACTACATTAGCTAGTACTCTATGTTCATTGTATGAAAACAGCGTGAACTTGGATTGGACCAGAATACACCATTGCAGAAAAGAAGTAACAGATATACCGTCGAATAATCTCAGAAAGCACAGAAAATTGTATCAAAGTCAAGAAACTCTTGCGAGGATCCAAGGGTCATATTCCTCAGATACAATGCACCTATATGTAAGGCAAACTGGATTTGATACAAATTTGTCTAATTATCAAGCTGAATTTGATCCGAAAGCAACTGCTTTTATATATGAACACGTCGTGTCTGGAGCATATATTATTCCTGGTGCAACTTATGCAGATATTGGATTTGTCATTGGACGAAATGTCTTTGGTATCGCCTGTTATAGCGTAGTGGTTTCTCTAGAGTTTCTTAGGCCGATGAAGGTAGAAACGGGAAGAAAATGTGTACTTTATGTAAATACAATAGAAGAGGACAAGGGAATTCTGTTTCACATTAAAAACAGTCAAAATACAATCTGCAAGGGTTGGGTACAACCTGCATCCAAAATACAGAAAGAGAACAGGATAGATATTGATACCTTGAAATTCAACATGACGGTCAATTCAAGCACACATTTAAACTCTGATGGAATATATGGCTTTCTTGAATCAATGGGGTTTAAATACGGAGAGTGTTTCCAAATGATGAAACATTGTGATACAAATGGAGAAGAAAGTGTCACGGAAATAGAAGTTCCTGATCTCGTCATAAAACAAAGTGAATCAACAATCATTCACCCTTGTATTCTAGATGTAATGATACAGTCAACCTTGCACACAATTAAAGAAGATAGTGTTCAAATGATAAAGACAGAAAGGATTTCGTGTCTCCCAGTTGCTATTGAGGAAATCAGTGTCTTCAGAAAACCCGAAAAGTATATGAATATATACACTTATCGCACAAACACGACCGTTTTAGATACTGTTTTGCAAACTCATTACAATGTTCTTTTGACGACGTCTGGTGGATTTGTTGTAGCGGAGGTCAGAAACTTTACAATTTACGGAAGCAGAAATGACTGTAAAGCGCCATGTGAGCTTAGCTACAATCAAGAATGGCATCAACTTAGGAATTTCACTCCAGCTGAATGTAAAGAGGTCAACATTCTGGCGTTAACAAACATATATGATGACAAAATGGAAACTCTCTTTTGTGATTGCACACATGTTTGTCTTTTTCAAAATCAAAAACGCATGAAGGTAAAAGAATATATTCAAGAAGCAATCGAATTTGGCTTTTCAAAATCTCAAAACATCAAAAACTTGTCCGCTGTGCTATTAATTGTAACGGAACCACCAACAGCCCCCAGTCTCGAAGCAGAAGACTCACAAGAGATTCATAATCATGTCATAGAAAACTGCTTTATCATTGTTGCTCTCTTAAGACATCTGACGGAACAGAATTTGAGTGTTCCAGTATATATTGCCACCCAAAATGCACAAAAAGTCGCATCTACTTCAGTAAAGCAAACACTTACTTGTGGAGCAATATGGGGCTTTGTACGCTCAATAAGCTTAGAGTTTATATACAACGAGATAACGCTCATAGACCTGCAGCCATCACTTCTGAAAACGAACGAAACTTTAATACAACTCATATTTGATACATGTCAAGATGTAAAAGCTTTGACACCTGAAATCGTTATTCATCGTAACACAATATATGGGGCCCAGTTTTCAAAGACAAAGAAAAGTAATCACATCCCTAATGTGAGAGCAGAGACAAGACTACTTGGAAGCCTAAGAGGACTTTATAAGGCATGTTCTCTGAGTTCAGATACTGAAAATTTGGTCTATCTTACGGAGTATTCACTTGAACAAGAAATTCAACCGAAAGGAAATATTGGAATACAAATAACATCAGTGTATAAACACCCTGTGTTAATATCACCGAGAAAGACAGATCGTTTAACTCCACCACATCAGGGTCCCCTGAAAGAAGACAATTTAAGTATCCTTGGCATTGAGTATACAGGCTACAAGATTAACAGAAAATCCGATCTTAAAGTACCTTCAAAAGATGCATGTTCCGATACGAAAAAGAAAGTAGTATGTGTATATCCGACACAAGTTATGACAGAGGTGTGTGTTCCAAAAACCTGTACAGTAAGGTTAGACAATTTTCCACATTACCAGCCTGGCACGCTTCTCAACACAATCCTTAGCTGGAAGTTTTCAGAATATGTTCCGAAACATTCCAATGTCCTGATCTACTGTGAAAATGAATGCAAGTCGCTTGCTATGATTTTGAAAAGCGTTTTATGTGAAAGACGACATTCACACGTAAAAGGAACAAAAGGAGATTTTAAAAGAGATCGGAAAAGAGGTCAGAATGTTCTTATCATCATTGGAAAAATGGATTCAAATTTTTCACTTCTGAGCAGTTGTAAATTGGTAATTGTCCTTCAAGGTTGTCTATCGGAAGCTGTTCGACAATATTTTACCTTTCAAAGGGAACGAGAGCTTGTTTGTTTAAACGCATCTGACCTGTTAACAGAGAAAAATATAACAATTTGTTTGAGAGCAATTGTTCCATGGCTGAAAAGCTATCATCAGGAAATGTCCTTGAAATCAAAGGCAACAAAAGACTTATTGTTGTCTGCGACTTTCCCGATTGTTTCATACACATCAAAAATGCACACTTTAACATTACAGGTGGTCAATGACGCAGTGGTCAATGAAGCATGTTCTTCTGTTAAGGTGACATAGAAATTCGCTCTAGCTCTTCCAATCAGAAACCCCCTGTGTAAACTATTCAGCAAAGGCGGGGTGTATGTTGTCACGGGAGGAACAACTGGTCTGGGATGGGAAATAACCATCCTCCTGATTGAAATGGGCGCTGCAACAGTTGCAACAATATCGAGACGAGGAATCAACTCTGAGAAAGAAAATGAGATAACAAACATAGAAAAGAAGTTTGGTTGTAAGATTGTAAATATAAAAGGAGATGTTACAAATTTGAAATCCCTCGAAAATGCAATGCATGAAATTCAAGAACGGTCTGGTTCTGCAAGCATACGAGGTATTTTTCATTGTGCAGGGGTATTGCATGGAAAACTTCTAAGTAATATAGAAGAAAATGACATCGACATTGTTTTGAAACCAAAAGTAATAGGGTCAATGAATCTGCATCATGTTACAAACGGACTTGATTTGGACTATTTCGTTGTGTCATCTTCAATCAACAGTTTGATTGGCATTCCAGGACAAAGTAGCTACGGGGCGGCAAATTGCTTTTTAGATGATTTTATTGATTGGAGACGAAAAAGGGGTCTTGCCGGCCAATCGATTCTTTGGGGTCCTTTGAATGTCGGAATGGCATCGAGGCCTGAATTTATCGACAATTTCGCTAAACGGGGTTTTAACCTACTGTCCGTTGCGGAAGTACGTTGCTGCTTGCAAGCAGCATTAATGCAGAACTCCACCAATATTGTATATGCTGATATAAACTGGGAAACAATGTCAAAGAATTATTCAGTTCCAATGATGGAGAGGCATAGAAATATCATGTCAGTGCTTTTTGATCAACTAGTTTCTTGTCATGAAACTTTTGATGAAGATAGTTCATTCTACGAATTTGATATCACAAGTCTCCGAGATACAAGTAAACAGGAACAATATTCGGCACTTACACGATTTGTTTTGCATGCTGCAAGCAAAGTAACAGGCGAAGTCGATCCCAGTACAAGCATTGATGTTAAACTGACTGATTTGGGACTTGATTCAATGTCAATATTAACTTTTATTAATGTTGTTCAGGACTACACGCGGTATCGTATTCCTGCAGCGTTCATGTCAAATATTGACAGAACCTTCCGTGACATCATTCAACTACTTGCTGAAAAACTGTTTGAACAAATAAACTCTGTATCATAAAGTTGACCGGATGAACTGGTAGTTACCGGTATGTGTTAAGTTAACGTTTTAAAAAGGAGAACATGATATAATATGTAAGTACTCAAAACATTGATCTGCATAAAATAATTAAATTAATTAAAGGAAGAGGTACTGAGTGTCACAAGTTCTTTTCTTTTTCTTGATTGTTTTTGCGTTGCAGCAAGACTGTAAAGGCTAGACGGTGACTTTCAATTTTTACCAGTGGAAGAAGACCTTCTATGCATTATTTCAGGCACGAGAGGGCACTAAAGAAGAACCACCGAGGTTCCGTAAGCTACATAAGCTTCATCACATGGAATAATCCCCTGGCAAGATTCGAACCTACAGCGGGGAGGGACAAGTAGTTTAAAGTCATTTACCTTTACCACAAGGTCACGGAAGCGTATGATAAAATACAGTTTTGTTATTGAAAGCAATGTGTATCAACTCCTATCAACTTATATTTTTCTATTACGTTGCAAATCGAAAACAACACAATTGTAATTTTTGCTATGTCTGAATTACTGTCCGGGACATGCAGTGTAACTTCTGAAAACCACACACCTCTTGGACAAGCCGAAATGTTAGGAATTTGGAAGTTTCCGGAATTCAGAAGTTCGAGTTATCTGAACAAGTAAAGATATTAAACATCAATTGTTTAAGTAAGACATTATGAAAAATATATGAAGCTGATTAATTCATAAAATGGCAAAATACAGGACTTTTAAAAAAAAGTTCATAACTATTTTAAATTTCATTATAATTACTGTATTTGTTGAAAAATAGGTGATAATGTAAATTATCACAATTTATCATTTTATATATGTCATGAAGTACCTATTATCTTTTTTCATCACATTATTCTTCTCATATTTCTAATTTTCACACTTTAATCAAGTGTTTGATATGCTTGACAGGTTGTGATTCTAATAGATGTTAAGATAAATGGTTACTGCTAATTGGAAGATACTAACATTTTGAAGGTTTTGCAATCACATGTATAATATTCCTTCACCGCTGTTTTCAATTTCCGAAATTAAATTTGAATTGATATAACCCAAATTCTACTGGAAAAATCGTTCGGAATTCAGAATTTATAAATTGGTATTAATAACATAGAAAACAGAGGACCCTGAAAATCTTCGGATTTTGGAAGTTTTCGGATGTTAGAAGTTCCTGGATGTTAGAATTTCCTTAAATTCAGAAGAACTGTATCATGAAAACATTATACTTAACCTATTCCTATTCCACATTTAAGTATTAATATACTGTAAGTCCCTTGATAAAATGACATTTTTTTTTGTGGCACTGCAAATGTGTGATATACTATTATACGTCCAGTTTATAGTTTTATAAAGCTATCAAAGTTAACCGCCGCTAAAACAATAACTGTCTTGTTAAAATTTTGATACGTTAATCTAGTAGGGCTATAGAGCTTTGCAATCGTTCGAAATTTTTGTATTTTGCTGATAAAGACAGAATATCTGGATGTGGTCATATCATACTTAATCTTTGTGCAACATGCTATTTTCTCATTAGTATAGCCCTTTCAGGCAATAATATCTTTATTTCTCATGCCATGTCTGATTTCATTTTCATAACATGTATATATATATATGTTTTTGCTATAAACATTGTTAAAATGTTTGATTTGCAATAAAGTTTTTTTTGTATTATATTGTATATTGTTACTGTTCTCTCATGTAATAGTTTGTAGTAAGCAATATAAAATTACAACCGAAGTTCAATGAATATTTAATTGATGCTTATGTTATAAAGATCCTAATTCTGTATGGGATCCCACGCAAAGCGGTACGATACTTTTTAAGCGATGTGAAATGGTACGATATGGTGTAATGGAGGAATGTAAAATATGCAAACATGTACAAAATCTGCGAAGATGGCGTCTGTACTGTTCAAATTTTTAAATTGACGTACACAATTTTACAGGAGACAAATATCTGAACATGTCCTCCATATACAGTGAAACAATTAAAACAATATATGTCTGTGAAAATTACAAATAAGAAAGCGTACGCAAATGGCGCACGCTCACAAAACAATAAAATTAATGACGTTCATGACGAAATGACACCAGCATTATTTTATTTCAAAGTTCTCTCTCGGATCTTAAGTGTCTCTGGATCATGTTACAATTTGGTATGATAATGCCAGAAAGAATCGGTCACCTTTCTCACACTCCACTTTCCGCAGGGAAGAGACCATTCAATTTTGTTGATGGTTGCTATGTTCGACTGACACATTATCGCCATCTTTCCATGGTCAAACCTCAAAAATCCGGCCAGTTCTTCTTGTCAATTATGATGAAAATCGTTACATAATCTCCAGATGATAATCATTAAATCAAGAACAATAATATGACTATTGCTCGTGCGTTTTTAAAGAGAAAAAAGTCATATTTTGATTATCATCGTTAAAATAGAAAGTCACCCACCCTGACATACGATTGATGAAATATCAAACTTTTAAAAGGTACGTCGGTATGTTTTATGCCAATAGAGGTTCCGAAATCGCCACGAGTAACGTCCATATAACTGCTTTCCATTTATAGAATATCACTCTAAGTAGAAAATAACTTTAAATTCCAGCTGAAATATATTGATGTTCCCCTATAAAAGTCCCATGCACGCTCACTTTATCAAAAATGTCCGCGAGGCTAGTCTAAAAAGGGAATGAAATGTTTTTGTTGGCTAATTCATTATTGCGTATGCATACAGAAAAAAAGAAATATGATAAAATCGAATTTGAATTACAAATTTGAGATATTGAGAGTAAAAATAAATGATATAAATGTAGTTGAAATTCATTGTATTAACATGCATGGAGTGCCATTTTGTGTGTGAATGGAAAGCATTTACAGGGATGTTTTATCGTTGGAAAACAATAAGATATAGATTGTTTGTATTAATTTATCAGGTTTGATACTTAATGTGTTGTATATGAAGGGAGATGACTTACTATCCTAACGATGATTTTATATCTATATTGTGCTACGTATAATAATATTTACACAAATGCGAGAGCGAAAATAATGACTGTGTCGGAATATACGCTTCGGCGAGTCATATACATTATACATATACATAAGTTTATACTAATTTATTTTAGGTCGGTTATATTGTGGAGCTATAAGCTGATTGAAACATTCTCGTATCAACCGGTACTAAGCAATGAGTGTAAAATTTGTAAAAAAGGAGCGTTTCTTCAATATGGGAATATCGGCCTCCTTATAGGTCAATTAGACCTGTCATAAATGACAACTTCAATGTTTTATGGAAGTTTTACAGATATTGCAATTCTGAATCATAATAAGAACATTCCAGAAAATGCATTGTCTAACAGTCAATACATTCATTGTCTAATTTAAAAAAATGTATATTTTTGTAATGTATGTGCAAATGTAATACTCTATTGTGACTGAAAGCACCCGATCTTCCACTTAATAAGTATTACGACCACTTACATGCTTTTCATTAATATGGCCCGTCAACCGTTTGTTGTAGCAAATTATAAGAAGCTATCGTAATACAGGGTTTATAAAATTTAATGTGAATAATAAAACGCTATCGTAATACAGGGTTTATAAATGTAAATATAAAAAAGCTTTTTCTATACAAGATTCATAAATGTAAATTATTAGAAGCTATCGATAATCAGGATTCATAAATGTATGCTCATGAATGTTCTTGTATGACTGTAATAAATATTGTTTTCAACATATTCATTATGTATCAAGATATGGTTCAACATATTGTGGTGTTACAGTAAACATTGTTAACAGCACAGAAATTGCAAAATTTAGATATCACTATTTTGCTGAAAACATCAAATGTTTTGGAACGGATTTCTTTGGACAACAGTGATCGTAAGAGAGCTCTCAATGGTAAGAACATAAAAAGCCCACATTCTGTTGATACTGTGACACTTTTCGTTTATTTTGACCTCCGATAGAACCGCTATATAATAATTCGTTATTACTTTTTGTCTGTCATTCGGTCTCCAAATAATAAAGGCATCTGTCTGAATGACACGATTTCTGAAACACATACTTGTGGTCATTACTGAAATGTTGGAGGAAGAAATTTGACATTCTACGATGTCCTCACAGTTCTAGAATACGAGTCGCTTAATCCGTTGTCCACATTTTCATTACGTTTACATTTTTGTTGCTTCTTATAGCGGACGGGTGAGGCATCAGAATAGCATCCACCGTTTAACCCTGTGTGATTAAAATTACTGGGGTTTATGCATCTTTTAGCTCCAGCAGGTGAAGTGGCTTTTGACCCCTGGCCTGGCTTTAAGTTGGTAACACCCTACGTTAGCTATAATCATCTTTCCTGTTACGGCGCCATATGACCTAAACTATGTTGGTGCGCCGTAAACACCAACCAAAACACCAACCAACCAACAATCAATTAACACTCATTTTTTGTTTTGATTGATAATATCATTAAAATCGTAATGTTTGTTTATAAACAACAGTTTACACCGATCAGCGTGTGTTGTCAGTAGTCAATGACCACATGCAATCAGTCCGTTTAAAATAATATCTGTTTCTTTCTCAAGCAATCAATCTAAAATTAGAGGCTCAATTTGCATTGAATATGTTATCAATGCATGATTTTCACCCATTTGATTAATGTAAATATGTAATATACAATTGTATCAAATTAAGTTTATTTTAAACTATAATCGTATATAAGTATGCTAGGTACAAAGAACGCGACACTACTTTGTTAAATGCATACAGCATCATAAAAAGTTTACAACATGTAACTTGATCTATTATCGTATATATATTTTACGTTCACGTATTAGAATGCGATATTTGTTGGCAATACCAATTAATTTTCAAGCAAGCTTTATGGTGGGTTATATCAGACAAGGTTACAAAGGCATTGGAGTAGAACCGCGATATTCCGTCAACTAGCTTAGTAGACAACAATAATTGAATTGTCCATAATTTTAAATTATGCGATTGCTATACATTAACTGAAATCGTTTATCAATAACTTTTTAATAAATTTGACATTTATATTTTTTTCTATATAAATGATATTCAGTTCATTTCACTTTTGTATTCTTAAACAAATTGAAAACCTTTAGTTACGCAACCTTTAATAGCTCTTCTTTCATTTAAGATTACATTGCGAATTTTGCCTAAAGAAACATTTTTAAGATAGAAATCAAAATTGAAAATAATGTTAGCAATCAACGGTAGAAAAAGTATAGTTTTAACAATCCAAAATAGGATATTAACACATGAAATTGTTTTGGAGTTTTGAATTAGATCCTTGTTTGTTGAGAAGATTCTGATTATAATATTACATGACATACACATAAAAAATTGGCGACACAGATTGTTCATCAATTATTTACCAAACATTCAGAAAATCTTTAAGCCACATCAATATATTAACATAAATTTTCAAAATATTGAGATACCAAAATGGGTAGTGAAATAACACAGTATTTATCACCAGGTTCCTCGTAACACGTGTAAATGCACGTCACACTATTTGTGACTTCATACAATCAATAAACATTGATGAGATTGGTATATGTAAAAGTTACTAAAATTATGATTTTTATAATTTCGCGTGATTAACTATGTCATGGCACAAAAACACGCCGAGTGAATGATACTGAAATAAACAACCGGTCAAGTGTCAGTCTGTTTGGCACTTACCGCATTGCCAATCCACTTATTCGAAGGAACTGTACAATACAAATTGTGCAATATTATGTGATACAGGAGAAATACAATTTAATCTTTGACACCCTGCTGTTTCAATTTAAATTTCTGATGGAAAAGTCGCCAAATGATATGTTAAAAATGAACTTTGTACATGCGTTTTTTTTCATTGTTTCGTATGTCTGTTATAGATACAAGAATGTTTTTAGATCTTACTGTTTTAAGTCATCCCAAAATTACTGGGTGACATAACTTGAATCACGTCTATTAAAGCCTTTAAATATGATAAGTTTTAATCGTCGTTATTGCGTGTTTGCTCCACGCAGAATGCGCATGCGCGAAATGCAAAATTCATAGCTATGGAAAGATCGTATTGTAAAAAGGTCTATAAGTACAGTAATAGTGATTAAGTATTTTTATGGAGGTCAAAATACTAGTTCATTCCGTAAAGTAGCTTGTTTATAGTGTTGATATTCGTGCTTTCGTGTGTATCTTAAATTATAATTAGGGAAGACACAATGGCTATAAAGCATTGCTATAGTATGCTTTACTTGTACTGTCTTAATAAACAAATAACCAATAAATTACAAATTAATTTAAGTTAAAGAGCTTAAAATCTTGACAGGAAAAGCTGTATATAAAGATTTTTAATAATTAAGTTGATGAGTCAGCCAATTAAAGTTTGTATCATTTGTTTTAAAGATCACTTGTATTTTTTTTTCAAATGTTGCATCATGACATGTTTATTAAATTTGATGTACTTCTATCAATCCTTTTTAAATTAAAGGGTAATAGTAGAGCATGACTTATCAAATTTAAATGAGAGATGAAAAAACTTGCATCTTTTATAAACTATTTGTTCATTTTCTTATACAATGTATTCTGATGACGTCATCTTGACACGTTTGTTAAAGTGTAGGGTAATTATTCATATTCCATTGTGTTGATTATTTAAAAAAAGTTTTCAATTTCAATAATTTATTTTCAATGTCATCTACTATTGATAATTGAAATCATATAATCTGACAGTTTCATTAATTTTTTGTTTGGTATATAAATGTTCTATTGCAAAGTGAATGAGAATCGATTTGTTCTGCCATTTTCTTTCATTAAGTGTATGTTCATAATTATATTCAATGTGTAGATAATAATATCAAATAGATAACTTTGAGTTGATTGTGGTATATTTGCCAGTTCATTTTTTGTTCAGATAAACTGTTAACCATGAATAACGATATTTATTACCGTGACCATAGTTAGCGCGAGGCAACTGATCGGCCCTTTCCGACAATCTTCGGGGAAAGGAGTACGAATAAACAGAACAGATATAGTATTTGAGTTTATAAATTTAACATGTTTATTAATACTAGGTAAATGCCGGAATTTGTTAACTAAGTTGTTGTTATCATAGCGTATAAAAGTCGTTTTATTATAAATTAAGTGACTATAGATATAAAAGAAAAAAGTACAATAACTTTATACTTGTTATTATGTTCATTCACTGTTTGTAATGTAGACGTTATTATTAAATGATAATCCAAATCGGTAATCCAAAGGATAGGATGTCATATAATACATACATTGGTAACTTATTACACACATATTACTTTTCATTTACCAAATGTCACGTGGTAGAACTAACATGTAATTCGAACACGATAACGTTTCAATTTTTCGGTCATACCATTTTGATATACTAATAAGAGGTCGTGCAAGATATTAAGTTATAACATTTTTTTTTGCAATTAAAAAGGATAAAAGTGGGAATGGACTCGTATGCCCGAGTAGCTTAGCGGTTAGATCTTTCAAGATATGAAAGTGATGTTTCGAGTTCAAATCTGCAATATTTTATAGTTGCCACGTGATTGTTCTTTTGTCTTTTATATATATATTATAGTGACATTGTTTCATATTAATCAATGCGAGGTTTTGCACAGCTGAAGGTTTAACGTAAAAAGGTTAACAAACTATAATGTTTTTGAATTGTTTAACCTTTATCAACCAGATATTTGAATTGTATTTCTATTCGATTTGAAACTTTGTATTTCACGTCGTAATTTTTTAAATAGTCTTATATGTATCAAATTAACAAGAAACTAAAATTAAGTTAATTGAAAAATATCTATAACAAAAGTAGAAATATGTTTGTGTATTATAGACAGAACAATTGCGTATATTGTTTTTAAATGCCTTATAATTTCTGAACAAATTGACATATTCCATTTGGTAGAGAAGGTTTTTGTTGTTTTGTTGTTTCTTTCAAGTACTACTTTAATAACCAGGCGTTGAATCATACCATTAGACGGTTTTGTAAAGAAAATATCTACCGATTTTTATTACATGTTTTTATCACCATTTTATTTATCTAGGTTCCTTTCAATTGTGAAACTCTACTTCTTTTAACATTGCCTTTTATGGATATATCTTAATGGAGTCTATTCCCAAAGCGTTTATTTGATGCATTTATTGACATGTGGTGTTGACATTATAATTAATGTCGATAAAATAACAATATAACATGATTAATATTGCTACTCCTTTTGTAATTTAACACATGTATACGCGATTGCTTTGTATTTACGTTCTAATTTTATTTCATGATTTCTTGATTAGATCAACAATATTTGTCAATATATTGTTATTTGCCTTTATTGTTGATTACTTTAATTAATGTCTTTTAACTTCAGGAAACTTGTTTCACATAATATCTTTAATAAAAATCATGTCTATTAGCGTGTACCTACGGTGTCCAGTTAAGGGCATCATGACACATGCATAACTGTAAAACGAAAACAGGAAATTATGATGGTGAAAATTCGGAATCAAAAAACCACAATGGTGAAATAACGAAGGTACGATGATGGAATGTAGACAGTATGATATAACGAAACTACGACGGTTGAAACTTAACTTAATTTTGTGTTTTCACCTGTAAGCGCTCAACGTGTTTGAGATCCGAATCAAAATTCGTTAGATAGTGAAGTTAGTTTCAAGTAAGTTTGTTGTGACCCCTGAAGATGTTTCACAATTCAAAATTTCACAATTTTATGTTTTAATATTAAATATTGATTACGCCGGTGCTAGGGGGCGTGGACGGTAGCTTGCAATATCACTACCGTCCATAAACAGGCCCAATCGAATCGAGTCTGCAACATTTTGAAATTTGCCGTTTTGGGCGTTCTTTATGGATATTTTTTTATCTCTATATTATTTTGTTTTATAAAATTTACATTCAGTTTGTATGTTATTTTGGAACGACCTCTTATCATTCTGTTATATAACTGATGCATCTTTGTTAAGTATCGTTTAAAAAGATCTGAATAATAATATGATAAAAAGTGTTTGTAAAACATATATATGAACTTGCCAATTACATTATCTATTTTGACAACGCTATCTTGTACCTAATATTGGTGAGTTATAAATTTTTCATCGAACCGTTTTAATATATTGAGAAAGGTTTCGATTTCAGCTATTCATCTTCAACGTTTTGTGAATTAAAATCAATTCATAAAGCACGTTGTTATAACTAATACAAGTGCAATTTTCACCTTACTTAACGTTGACATGAGGCATTGAAATAAAAAAATACGAACAAATCAAAGCAATATTAACAAAACAAGTAAAAAACGATTAACTAAAAAGCAAAGCAAAACAATATCACAATATGTCAAAAAATGTCTGAAAGATCTTGGTAGAAACATGAGCAAAACGTCTTTTTCAAATGTTATATTGTCTTTCATTAAGTCCAAACATGTTTCTAATTATTTAACTTCAATTACACATTCAAATGACCAAATATCAGTAACATTCTAAGAATCAATACGGAAATATAATAAGTAAATATGTGTCTTTCTTTGTTATTTAAAGTTTAGTTTTCACATAGTCTTACGTGCTTGTACATATCCGCTCTTTTGTCTTTTCGGTAGCATGGCATATACATCATTTCTCGTTAAAACTCGCATGGATCTATCTAACTTTAAACTTTGAGATATATCATTCAACATCTGGCCTTTTGTGAAATCAGTTGATACTAAGCATGGTGATGCGGACTTCAACGTACGTTCATTACTATGAAGATATTTCCAGGAGTGTGCTGCTCTAGCGCTGTGCTTCAACGAATATAAATGATTGAAATCGAGCCCTTTCTTTTCCATACTTGCTTTAGTATGCATAATAAACGGAGATGTCTTGCATCTTCCGGGAATTCTACTTTCATTGCGGTTAACAGTTAAACGTGGTGTGTACAGATTCATCATTTTTTGGTCGAAGAGCATAGTTTTTTGTTGAACCATATCGAGGGCACCGCAATCATGTCCGTCAAACCTTGCGTACCTCATACTATTAGCTATCTGCAATCTAATAGGTTTTGCTGCCGGAAAACGTTTATATGTATCTTGTATATTATGAGCGTACATTGTATCTATTGACACTTTATGCGTATTCCTGGTTATTATGAATCGGACGTTCGTTGCAGTCGTTTTACGTTGCTCCATTTTCTCCAACATTTACATTGTTAAATCAGACATTAATCACACTTATTCTTATTACATTATCATGCAAACTCAAATCACAAGACGACATACAACATCCATAAAGAATCAAAGTGCCTTTAATCGCATACAAATAAATACGAAAATTACCTACTTTAACATAAGTAAAAGAAATCTATCCCGGTTGAATTGTGTTTACTAATAGTTGTGTTGGTAGAAATAATGTTTGAAAGTATATATGATATATAATGAAATCATCCAGTTATATTATAATGCTTAAGAGAGTGTCATAATAGATGATATTTTCATTCAAAAAGACATGTATAAAACAAGTATATAGAGAGAAAGTTTTTCAACACTTCACAAATACATTTAAGAATACAGAATATGATCGGTTTATAATAGAATCGTTCATTATAAAATCTATTCTAACTATTCACAATTTTTTTAATTGTTGTGAGCAAAAAACATGATCATGTTTCATGCAGTGATGAACACTGTGATAAATATAATTGGCATTTAGTAGTATAATATTTATTTGAAATTATGAATAAATCTTTTATTTACAAGCAACTAGAATGACATAGCAATATAGTTCATAGAACATTCTCAAAGAACACAATAAGTAAAAGTTTATGTTAAAAAGTAATTAAAACTTTGATCGTGTTTATCATGTATTTTGTAATGTACTTAAATTTTAAAAAAAATGTTATGTATTTCATATTTTAAAAAGCACGTGTTGGTAGGTCATTTTTAATAAATATCCTTTGTCAAACTGAAAGAAATACATCTCTACAATAGAAACAAAATGTGACAGTCAGTCCTTTCACTGTTATTTAAAATATTAAAGAATAATAAATAAACTTTAATACCCGCATTTAATTGACAATTCCAACTTTGATATGTCAATGAAAGAAAAACAACACCTCTTGCTGCTGTTTTTGGATTGACATTTTTAAATTTCGATCTATTAGGTGGTGACGAATGGTTTCTCTTAGTCCTCCTCTATCTTCGGTTTGTTTTTAATTTAATTCAATTACAATACATTATAATATCTTTATAAACTTCGGACTGTATAGCTATTAATCTGAGGATTGTTTGGCACGTGAACCATGAGAGTGGATAGCGGTTGGTTCAATGGTCAAGACTCCTAACACGAATTGCTTAGTACATCGTAGTGTTTCAATAACGTTACAGCTACTGACACAATAAATCTAAAACAAATACTTATCCACCAAAGTCTTTTGACTTCTTACAGTCTTGATGTTGCTTGGAAATATCAGTATCTGTAATTACTGCTAAACTTCGTAATCAATGTAAATGTACTATATTAGGAATATGTTTAAAGTTTTCCAAAGCAATATGATAACATTGCGACTACCTTTTGTGCGAAAGTTATAATTTATAACACCTTCTTAAATTGTCATTGGGCATTGACACAAATATCACATTCAAATTAGATATCTTATAATCGTTTAATTGATTCTATTGGATTATATACAATGTGTCGCCTGCTTAGATTGATTTATATCAGTTATTTTCTGTACATCTACTGACGGTTGCTGCCTGTTTATTACATTCGTTATATTTATCTACTTTGAAGAAAAACTATAACATTTCAGATGGGCACTCATGTTCCATACCGTTTGATTATTAATATTTTCAAAATATGGAATATTCTCTATGTGTCAAAACTTAGAACATAAATCAGATAGAGTTTGAATAAACTTGGTTTCAAAGGAATCATTAAGCGACAATATGACAAAGCTTGTAAATTTTAGTTTTCGAGATATTTATGCGCTATTACATGACAGTCGTGCATATAATATATGGTTATTGTATACACAGATACGACAGGTTTCAGATTAAAATCTAGCTGTGCAATAGATGAATTGGATGTAACTTTTTAATTTAACATAATATTTACATGTATATTATGAAATCAAATAACGTCCAGTGCTCAAATAATGAACTATTCTTGCTAAAAATATGTATATTGTCTATGAAGTACCGAATAGTTGCAAACTAACGAAGAAACCAAATTCTTACATTTTAAAGTGTTTATGAAAATATAAAAGCAAAGGAATGGACTTGAAGCGTAACATTGAGAAAAGAAGATCAAAGTGTGTCAAATTGCCAAGACTTGGCTTTAATAATACCCTTATTCAAACTAAAGGCACTAATAGTTCGTTTATAAACAACAACAAAGACAGCCTTAAATTGAAAGGATGTGATATACATAAAGTTTATTCCTTAAAGCGAGATCTTAAAAATGTTGAAAATACGGTCAGTGGTTTGTGGAATATTTTTGATACAAAGACTACGAATTTTAAAATGTCAAAACGTGAGTCACATCTTCCAATATTAATGAACGACAGCGCATTTACATTCCGAAGCAAAAGAGCGTCTCATCGAAAGTCTTTTGAAGATGTTTGGAGACCAAATGACTCAAGAAAGCAAAGTTATAATGATACATCAATTAAGTATGTGAAAGAAGGTATACTTAATGAGCGGAAAACGTCGAGCTGCCAAAGGAATATTAGCCAGTTAGATAGTAATCCACCTGACAATGTTATGACAAGAACTCGTTTGCGAGCATTGCTAACAAAAGAGGAAGCATTTATTCCCAGGAATGTCTATACGAACCTTTCAGCAAGATGCTAAAAATGTTTAAAACATAGATTGTAGGTGCACTTTTTAATTGTAGCGTATATACAATTAAAAGTGAAACGCTTGTAACATAGAGAAAATTTACATTACAACATCTCTTTATAAAGGCATTAACGATCATTTTCTAAGTATATCGTTTCTTATTTTTACACAAAATTTTGTCACATAACACATACCTCATATAAAAATATTTTATAATGAGCTTAGTTGTTCTTTGCTCTTGATAGAAAAAATCATACCAAAGAAAGCATTTCCTTTATTCATCAGCGAACTCATCTGGTCTATCTTATTAAGATATCCGTATTGATTTGCTTAAAAAACTTTTCTACCATACGTACTCATATTGTGAGTTTGAATTTAAATTCGTTTATTTCTTTTACGACGTCCATTGACTTTCATGTGAATTATTCATTTTAAAGTCAAATATATGAATCGCACTTGCTACTTGTTCTTTTTTGCCTTGTTATGTTAATGTGTTATATTAAATTGTGATTATTCTTTATTGACTTCACCTATTTTATTTGATCGATACCTTTTTTTGAACTGATCTGATTAAACAGCTTGAATGTTGCCAAAATATACAATATATTATTGTTTGTGGATTATTACATCGTTTTTCTCAAACATTTCTTGATGTCGTTAAATTTACCATGTATTACCTTAAATCATAAAAAAACCAAACAATTTGAAACTCTTGCAAAAGATCAACTGGGGTATATAAAACGGATATACACGCAAAAATATCAGGAGGAATATACCTAGAATTGAACAAAAAATAGATTTATCTTTTATTCATGTTAAGGGTTAAAAACGTTAAAAAAGTTTTTTGTCAATTAGCACAACTTATATGATTATCTTGAAAAGAAAGGAGTAATCGGATGGTCTTAAATTTTGCATACTCGTTTCTATCCCGACCTACATCAAATGGTTACAAAAAGACAAATCAAAACAAGCAAACAAAACTTCAAGTCTCGTCCTGTCAGGTAAAAACCTCAGTAAATTCCCTTTGACCTGAATTATATTTATAAACATGTTGTCTCAACATTTTTTTATAAATGCCAATATTTCGTTTAAAAATAGGAAGTCTCGATTATTGAATAAATTTATATGTTATTTATCTTCCTATGAATAACTTTTGAATGTAATCTATTAATATAAAATAACATATTTTGTATCACCTCTCCTCAAATTATGGCTCAAATAGAGAGACTCATAACAATCTGCTTCCAACACAATTATTATATTGAGGATATTGAATGAGTGTAGGTTTATTACCTAATTTATTGAACGAGTTAAATAAAATCATATTATGCAGGCCTCAATAAGTTTAGTATTGAATCTTCACGAATATAATATTTTAATTATCTCACATTAAAAAAGAGAACTGTGTACAGTTAAAACGAGTCATTGTTCATTGACGCGCCATATAGTGAAACGCTAACGCACTTTAACGTTATGTTTATATATAAAGCAAATGACATCACATCAAATTGTTATTACGCTATTGTAATATCGTTTTTATTAAATGGCTTTATTACACAGCTGTGCCGTCGTTTATGTGGTAAGTTATTTCCTGTAAATTTACATTTTAATATTTCTGAATTGAATTAGTGACATGTTTATTCAAATTATCGTTAAACAGTAAATTAACGAGTCTGTAAGTTTGACATAAAGAGCTGTATAAAAAGATTTAGTAATTGAATTGATAAGTCTGCTAATTATTTTTGTACCATTTCTTTTGTTGTTACATAGGTATTTATTACACACATAATACTTTTAACAACACAAGTCACGTAATAATGCTAACTACTTACAGTCAGTATTATTTCCATGATGGTTATCAAACTGTCGAGTGCATATATCTGACTGTGGAATGATTCTGCACATTATCTTGGATTATCTTAAATTAATGTATAACAACCAACAAATTGTATACACAATGTATTTACAAATGCTTTATATGTCAATAAAAGAGAGAAATGTACTGTTTTGTCTCACATGATGCATAAGATTTTTATCAGGTATCATCAAGCCATGCTTCTATTTAATTTAAATAGGGCACGTGTCTGTGTTGGTTTCATGTTCAAGTGTGGATATTAAGTACGAGGGTTGTCAAAAAAATTCGCGCACTGCAGTTAGTGTCGTGTGAGTTATTGATAGAAAAACATTAATCATATATCACTTGAAGGGGAAATATATCTTTAATAAGAAAACAAAAGAAATGAACATGTAACCGGCATGCCCTGAAAACGAATCATCTTACAGTTACCTTGGTAACGTAATACCGGCGCACAACAAAAAACTGGGTTAGTTCAATACTTTGATGCATCACGGTATTCTTTAAACACTACATATGAACGTTAAAATTCAGGGAAAAGTGTGTGTACGTATTACTAACGTCACTAGAAAATATGCAGTCATTTGCCCTATTGTAACAGTCGTAAACAAACATTTGTGTGTGGTCGTTAATACTGTAATTACGTGAAAATGTCGGTCACTAAACGTCTGGAAATACGTACGATCATTAAATTTGATGCAAATATTGGTAAAACACCAACAAATACTTACAAAGAACTTAAAAGGGCAAGCGGGATAAGTTCAGTGTCACGAAGGCTGGTTTTTTAAATGGCACAAACGCTCTGTGGAAGAGAAAGAGGGTCTGTAGACGATGACAACCGGTCAGACAGACGTCCGTCCGTAATGCCGGCGCATGTGACGACGGTTATCCAATATATTCCTGTACTGGTGGAATATGCTACATGTACGTTGCATAAAAACAATAAAAACTACACAATACTTTGCATCAATCATTCCTCTATTGACAGTAAAACAAATTATAACATAAAAAGCAAATACCACTTTACAAGCAACAAACAATTAATACAATTACAGTAATAAATTAACCCAATTTTTTGTTGTGCGCCGGTATTACGTTACTAAGGTTACTTAATGGCAATTCTTTTACACGACACGCCGGTTACTCGACTTTTTCTTTTGTTTTCTTATTTGAGACAGATTGCTCTTTCAAGTGATATATAATTTATTTGTTTTTATTAATAAATCTCACGACAATAACTGCAGTGCACGAATTTTTTGGACAACCCTCGTACTATAGTAATTTGGGGCCGACTTGCAGTATTAATAAAAGTTTTTTAAGTGAAGCTACATACACCTAAAAACATTAACATAATTGTAGTCATGGGCGAACATTTGTATTGGCAAGGATTATTCGACATCACAAAGTAATGAGATTGACCAAAACTACACACATCACAAATTACAAAATGAACTTAGTGTGAGAACAAACTAATTACGCTATAGATGGACACTGAGGCAACATTTTAATAATGTTCTTGAACAAGGCATATACTAACTGCTGTTAAACGATATCTTATTTGAAAAGATATGCTGTAGATAACATGGAGATATTCATGGAGAGAACAAACTTTGATTTGGCAAACGGGCATGTTACCAAATAAAGATGAAGACACTAAATGATTTCGTTTTAGAAGCATCACGAATCTATGGCGCGTCAAAATTTAGAAATGTCACTGTTGTAAAATATTTTCCTATATATTTTTTCAAGATTTGATTTAATATCAGATAGTGTAGAAAATACATTTATTATGACATACTATTTGATAGCAGAGAAGAAAAAACAGGAATGGTTGCATTTTACACGCACAATTAGTTAAGAGATAATCACCTTAGTTACGGGGAATGATTTTCAGAAAGAAAATAGGCTTTATATTCATAAGAATTTCAGCAAGATATTGAAATCTGAACATGTGAATTGATTGTTTGTGTTATAGACATCATTATTTTTATTATTATATCGTTTTCTAAATGCATTTAAATTTCAGAACAGATGGACAACTTACCTGAATTGGTTGACTTAAAACCACTTCATTTTTTGTTGTTTTGCTGTTTCTTTCAAGTAACACTTTAATAATCTTCGCTTGGAATCATAATATTAGGTTGTTTTGAGAAGACAATACCTTTTTTTTATCATTTCATGCTTTTCTGATTGTTACCACTTTTTTTATCTAGGTTCTTGGCAACTGTAAAACTACTTTTAACATTGCCCTTTATGGAAATATCTTAAATCAATCTCTTCAAAATGCGTTTATTTGATTCATTGATAGACATGTAGCGTTGACGTTTCAATTAAAGTCGATAAAATAACAATATAACAGGAATAATATTGCTGCTCTTTTTGTTACTTAACACATGTTTACTTGATTGCTGTGTATTTACGTTCTAATTTTATTTCATGATTTATTGATTAGATCAATATTATTTGCCAACATACTGTTATTTGCCTTTATTGGTCGTTACTTTAATTAATGTCTTTTAACTTCAGGAAAATTGTTTCACATTAAACCTTTAATGAAAAGACTGACTATTTATTTTCTGTTTTGACGTGTACCTACGGTGTCCAGTTAAGGTCATCACGACACGAAAACAGGAAATTATGATGGTAAAAAGTCGAAATCACAAAACCACGATAGTGAAAAGTCGAAAGTACGATGATGGAATGTAGAAAGTATGATATAACGAAACTACGACAGTTAAAACGTAACTTAATTTCGTGTTTTCACCTGTAAGCGCTCAACTTGTTTGAGATCGGAAACATATGATGAAGATTTAAAAATTCCCAGTTGCGTTAGATTTACCTACAGTACGGAGTAAAAATAGTTAAATGAAATATGTTTTTTTTTTATCTTTTAGTCTTTGTTTTTCTTTATTTTACATCAGGACATGAGTTTCAACTGTAAAATATTAACTAATAGAATTAAATAATTAAATAAAGACGAAATTTCTTTAAATTATAACAAAGAATTTTTTGTGTTAAAAGTAAATATAAAATCAAATGTTTTGTAGCAGTGTAAACTACAACAAACACAAACATTAAAGAGGATAAATTGGGGTACTGGTTTGAATAAAATCTATATAGTAATTTAATTTGCTTTTACAAAATGATTCCATAATCATACTAATGTATGTTTGACCTTGAAAATTTAACATTGCGGTGATATATTTAATCATTGTCAGCAATAAAATATATTCTTCTATTTAAAAACGTAATCGAAATTTAATGGAAATTTGCTCTTCATTTGTCTATTTAAGCTATTTCATTAAGAGCATTCGGTTGTTTTGTTAAAATTCTATACATGAAAATACAAAAGAAGCATCGACATTCACTATAAAATCTGCCTTTGATGCGTTTTTGCACTACCATTTTCTAATCGATAATATTATTTTGTTCTATAAAATTTACGTTCACTTTGTATGTTATTTCGGAAGGACCTTTCACCATTCTGTTATATAAATGGTGCATGATTGTTTAGTATCCTTAAAAAAGTTCTGAATAATGTTATGATAAAAAGTGTTTGTAAAACATATATATCATCTTTTGCCAATTACATTATTTATTTTATTCCTAATATTGGTATATTGTAAAATTTTCATTGAACTGTTTTTGTATATTGAGAAAATTTTCGATTTCAATTATTCATCTTCAACTTTATTTGTGAAATAAAATCAATTCATAAATCATGTTAGTATTACTAATACAAATGCAAATTTCATCATACTTAATGTTTACATGTGGCATTGAGATGAAAAATACGAACAAAACAAAGCAAAATTAACAAAACAAGTAAAAACGATTAACTAAAAAGCAAAGCAAAACAATATCACAATATGTCAAAATATGTCTGAAAGATCTTGGTAGAAACATGAGCAAAAAGTATTTTTCAAGTGTCACATTGTCTCTCATTAAGTACAAACATGTTTCTAATTATTTAACTTCAATTACAAATTCAAATGACCAAATATCAGTAGCATTCGAAGCATCAATACGGATATATAATAAGAAAATATTTGTCTTTCTTTGTTATTTAAAGCTTAGTTTTCACATGGTCTTACGTGCTTGTACATATCCTCTCTTTTTGTCTTTTAGGTAGCATGGCATATATATCATTTCTCGTTAAAACTCTCATGGATCCGTCTAACTTTAAACTTTGAGATATATCATGCAACATCTGGCCTTTTGTGAAATCAGTTGATACTAAGCATGGTGATGAGGACTTCGACGTACGTTCATTACTATGAAGATTTTTCCAAGAGTGTGCTGCTCTAGCGCTGTGCTTCAACGAATATAAATGATTGTAATCGAGCCCTTTCTTTTCCATACTTGCTTTAGTATGCATAATAAACGGAGATGTTTTGCATCTTCCGGGCATTCTACTTTCACTGCGGTTAACAGTTAAACGTGGTGTGTACAGATTCATCATCCTTTGGTCGAAGAGCATAGTTTTTTGTTGAACCATATCGAGGGCACCGCAATCATGTCCGTCAAACCTTGCGTACCTCATACTATTAGCTATCTGCAATCTAATAGATTTTGCTGCCGGAAAACGTTTATATGTATCTTGTATATTATGAGCGTACATTGTATCTATTTTTTGTTTCGTACCCTTGCCTTGATTATAACTAAATCCCATATTTCATACATACGGATGATGTAAAAATACTTAAATGTAATACAACATTTTTATTAAACTATTTGACTGCCTACTGTAGGCAAATCTGACGCGACTGAGAAGATTTAGAATGTTTATCATATTAAAGTTTCGCAGTTTCGTTATTTTGACTTTTCATCATTGTATTTTCTACATTTTGTCATCATACCTTCGACTTAAAACCACCTTGGTTTCGTGATTTCGCCTTTTAACCATCATAATTTCTTGTTTTCGTTGTAGAGTTATGTATGTGTCCTGATGGCCCTAACGGGACACCGTAGGTATACGTAAACACAGAAAATAAATTGTCGGATTTTTCATTAAAGGTATAACGTGAAACAAGTTTTCTGAAGTTAAACATTAATCAAGTTAACGAATAAAAGAGGCTTATAACAGTATATTGACAAATATTATTGATCTAATCAATAAATCATGACATAAAATTAGAAAGTAATTTCTTTTACTTATGTAAAAGTAGGTAATTTTCGTATTTATTTGTATGCGATTAAAGGCACTTTGATTCTTTATGGATGTTGTATGTCGTCTTGTGATTTGTGTTTGCATGATAATGTTATATGAATAAGTGTGAATAATGTCTGATTTAACAATGTAAATGTTGGAGAAAATGGAGCAACGTAAAACGACTGCAACGAACGTCCGATTCATAATAACCAGGAATACGCATAAAGTGTCAATCAAAAATATTATTCATTACATTGTATTGTTTATCTTACCACTGTGTGAGCAGTTAATGAAACACTTCAAATCATATTTTCTTTGATGTAGCCTATAGTTTGAAAGTGCTTGGTACAAAATCGATTTGTATCAGCTGTATGATTGTTTTCCATTACGATTACATATATATAAAAGTAGTGCATACCTTTTTTTATATAACCTTTTAATGAAATTTATAAAGACGAAATTATTTTTGATTATCAATAAAGAAAATTTTAAGTGTTTAAAGTCAATAAAAAACCAAATGTGCTGTAGCAGTGTAAACTTCAAACAGACACAAACATTAAAAAGAATAAATTGATTAAGTCTATATAGTATTTGCTTCATAATCATACTAATGTATGTAGGACCTTGGAAAATATAATGCTCCTATAACTATAAACATTTGAATTGTAAATATTTATTGATAAAAAGACAAACTTTTTAAGGTTTATTTCTTTAAAACCCTTTAAAAGGTCTCTGAGGCTTTTACATTGGGGTGATATATTTTATTATTGTCAGTCATAAAATGTTTTCTACCATTTAAAAAGTTTAATCGAAATATAATGTTAATCAGATTCTTCATTTAGGTATGTTATAAAGAGCAATCGAACAATTTAATTTTTACAATTCTATACGTGCAAGTATGGAGAAGCATTCAACTTCACTTTAAAACCCTCCCGTGCTGCACTTCCATTTTTCTTACAACTTCTTTATCGACAATAATTCATTTTATATAATTTTATCTTTGATACCGGTATCTAATAATACTCGTTTTTCATTGTTAAAATCTTATAGAAGGTTTTTTAGAAGAGAGATGACGATGAGAATAATCGTGAATTATAACATTAAATTGTATGGGTTTATTTGCTATGCTTATCTTTTGCTAAAATACTTATATTTTAGAAATTAATAGAAATCTCGGAATTCTTACTGAATCTTTGTAATTTGAGTAAGAGAATGCACAAACTATGTTTGTGAAGCTGCATTCATTATGATTAGTAAAAAATAATTAAGTACTTTCTTGGAAATGGAAACTGTTTTTTTTTATAAAACTATATATTCATAGTTTGTTAAAATATAGTATGTTGAGATTCAAACGTAACACATATTCTCTGTGTTTACACAAAAGATGTTCGTTTAAAATTTGAAAAGAGACTTGTCATCAATGATCCGTATTATCAAATGTCAAATTTGAACTAGATGAATCTTTAAACGACCAATCTGAATATTAAGAATCCGTTAAATTGTTAATGAAATGTTAATGGTACGAATAAAGAAAATGGTAATGCTTGTTTTTTCTTCTGAACATAAAATGCTTTAAGAACTGTGTTAATTTGGATTTCTATTACTTTGTATGCCGGGCAAAAAAGATATAAAAAATTTGACTAGCAACATTTGTTTCTTCTTGTATGCAGTGCAATTGTATATCAAGCTATTGTTTACTGCCTTTATGAAAGCTGACGCGTACACAATAGCAACCTTGTCCCACATTTCTTAAAAGACAGACTAGTACAATTACTAGACACATTTCAAAAGTCAAAAGTTCACGTTTTTATGTTTAAATGTTTAATTCTGATTAAGCCGGTGCTAAGGGACGTGACCTGTAGCTTTAAATACCACTTTCGTCCGTAAACAGGCTCAATCGAACCGAGTTTGCAAAATTTTCAAATTTACCGTTTTGGGCGTTCTTGAGGGATTCTGTTTTTTCTCTATATCATTTTGTTCTATAAATATTCATTTTGTTTGTTATTTCTGTACGACTTTTTATCATTCTGTTAATTAAATGTATATCAATGTTGCATGTTTGTTTAGTATCCTTTAAAAAGATCTGAATTGTAATATGATAAAAATGTTTGTAAAACATATATAGAGTTTTGCCAATTACATTATTTATTTTGACAACGCTATCTTGTACCTAATATTGGTGTGTTATAAATTTTTCATTGAATTGTTTTGATATATTGAGAAAGTTTTCGATTTCAGCTATTCATTTTCAACATTATTTGCGAATTAAAATCAATTCATAAAGCACGTTGGTATAACTAATACAAATGCAAATTTCATCTTACTTACTGTTGAAATGAGGCATTGAAATAAAAGAAACGAATAAATCAAAGCAAAATTAACAAAACAAGTAAAAACGATTAACTAAAAAGCAAAGCAAAACACTATCACAAAATGTTAAAAAATATCTGAAAGATCTTGGTAAAAACATGAGCAAAAAGTCGTTTTCAAACGTTACATTGTCTTTCATTAAGTCCAAACATGTTTTTAATTATTTAACTTAAATAACAACTTCAAATGACCAAATATAAGTAACATTCTAAGAATCAATACGGATTTATAATAATTAAATATTTTTCTATCTATCACATTTTAATCTAAGTTCTCACATGGTCTTACGTGCTTGCTCATATCCGTTCTTTTTGTCGTTTCGGTAGCATGTCATATATATCATTTTTCGTTAAAACACGCATGGATCCGTCTAACTTTAAAGTTTGAGATATATCATGCAACATTTGTCCTTTTTTGAAATCAGTTGATATTAGGCATGATGATGCGGACTTCGACGTACGTTCATTTTGTTCCCTATTAAGATATTTCCAAGATTGTGCTGCTCTGGCGCTGTGTTTCAAGGAATATAAATGATTGAAATCAAGCCCTTTCTTTTCCATACTTGCCTTAGTATGCATAATAAACGGAGATGTTTTGCATCTTCCGGGCATTCTACTTTCATTGCGGTTAAAAGTTAAACGTGGTGTGTAGAGGTTCATCATTCTTTGGTCGAAGAGCGTAGTATTTTGTTGAACCATATTGTGGACACCGCAATCATGTCCGTCAAACCTTCCGTACCTCATACTATTAGCTATTTGCAATCTAATAGGTTTTGCTGCCGGAAAACGTTTATTTGTATCTTGTATTTTATGAGCATACATTATATCTATTGACACTTAATGCGTACTCCTGGTTATTATGAATCGGATGTTCGTTGCAGTCGTTTTACGTTGCTCCATTTCTCCAACATTTACATTGTTAAATTAGACATTAATCACACTTATTCATACTGCATTATCATGTAAACTCAAATCACAAGATATTTAGGGTGAAACTACAAACGACATCCATAAAGAATCAAAGTGCCTTTAATCTCACACAACTAAATACGACAATAACCTACTTTAACTCAAGTAAAAAAAATCTATCCCGGTTGAATTGTGTTTAGTTATGTTGGTAGAAATAATGTTTTGATGTATATATGAGATATAATGAAATCATACAGTTATAATATAATACCAAAGACAGTGTCATAATGGGTGATATTATCATTCGGAAAGACAAGTATAAAACAAGTATATAGAGAGAAAGCATTTCAACACTTCACAAATACATTTATGAATACTGAATATGATCGGTTTATAATACAACTGTTCATTATAAAATCTATTCTTATTATTCCAAATTTTTCTTATTGTTGTGAGCAAAAAACCTGATCATGTTTCATGCAGTGATGAACACTGTGGTAAATATAATTGGCATTTAATAGTACAATATTTATTTGAAATTATAAATCAATCTTTTATTTACAAGCAAATAGATAACATAGCAATATAGTCCATAGAACACACTCCAAGAACACAATGAGTAAATATTTTTTGTTAAAAAAATTAAAACTTTGATCGTGATTATCATGTTTTTTTTTGTAATGTACTTAAACTTTAAAAGAATAGTTATGTATTTCATATTCTAAAACACACGTTGGTAGGTCATTTTTAATAAATATCCATTGTCAAACTGAAAGAAATACATCTCTACAATAGAAACAAAATATGACAGTCAATCCTTTCGCTGTTATCTAAAATATTAAAAAATCATACATAAACTTTTATACCCGCATTTAGTTGACAAAAGCAACACCTATCCCTGCTGTTTTTGGATTGACATTTTTAAAATTTCAAACTATAAGGTGGTGACGAATGTTTTCTCTTAGCCCTCCTTTATCTTCAGTTTGCTTTTAATTTAATTCAATTACAATACAATATAATATTTTTATTAACTTCGGACTGTATAGCTATTAATTTAAGGATTGTTTGACACTCCAACCATGATAGTGGAAAGCGATTGGTTCAGTGGTCAAGACTCCTTACATTCATTGTTTAGTACATTCAAGTGTTTCATTAAAGTTACAGCTACTGACACAATAAATCTAAAACAAATACTTTATATATTAATATCGATGGACAATTTACAATGTGTCGTCTGCTTAAATTGCTTTACTTATATCAGTTATTATCTGTACATCTACTGAAAAAGTTAACTGACGGCTGCTGCCTGTTAATTGCATTCGTTCCTCCGAGAGGATTGCCGCAAATGTGATCTTAAAGTATGAACCATTTGTTCTTTATATTTATCTACTTTGAAGAAAACTATAACTATTTTAGATGAACATTCATGCTGCATGTCGTTTGATTATTAATATTTTCGATATATGGAATACCCTCTACTGTGTCAAAACTTAAAACATAAATCAGATAGAGTTTGAATAAACTTGGCTTCAAACGAGTCATTAAGTGACAATATGACAAAGCTTGTAAATTTTAGTTTTCGAGACATTTATGCGCTTTTACATGACAGTCGCGCATATAATATATGGTTATTGTATACACAGATACGACAGGTTTCAGATTAAAATCTAGTTGTGCAAAAGATGAATTGGATGATATTGTTCTAATTTAACATAATACTTACATGTAAATTTTGAAATCAAATTACGTCAAGTGCTCAAATACGAACTATTCTTGCTAAAAAAACGTATATTGTGTATGAAGTACCGAATAGTTGCAAACTGACAACGAAGCAAAATTCTTACATTTTAAAGTGTTTATCAAAGGAATGGACTTGAAGCGTAACATTGAGAAAAGAGGATCAAAGTGTGTCAAATTGCCAAGACTTGGCTTTATTAACAGCCCTTATACAAAGTAAAGGCACTTATAGTTCGTTTATTAACAACAATGAAGACATTCATAAAACGAAAGGATGTGATATACATTACGTTCATTCCTTAAAGCGGGATTTTAAAAATGTTGAAAATACGGTCAGTGGTTTGTTGAAAACTTTTGATACAAATACCACAAATATTAAAATGTCAAAATGTGAGTCACATTTTCCATTATTAAAGAACGACAGCGCATTTACATTCCGAAGCAAAAGAGAATCTCATCGAAAGTCTTTTGAAGATGTTTGGAGACCAAATGACTCAAGAAAACAAAGTTATAATGATACACCACATAAGTCTGTGAAAGAGGGTCAAATAAGTGAGCGGAAAACGTCGAGCTGCCAACGAAAAATAAGCCAGTTCGGTAATGATCCTCCTGACAATGTTCTGACGAGAACTCGTGTGCAGGCATTGCTAGCAAAAGAAGAAGCATTTATTCCCAGAAATGTATATACGAACTTATCTGCGAGATACTAGGAATATTTAAAACAAAGATTTTTATGTGCAATTTTTAACTGTATCATATACAAATGAAAGTGAAACGCTTGTAATATAGATAAGATTTACTTCTCTACATCTCCTTCATAAAAGGCATGAACGATAATGTAATATGTCGTTATTTCAACTTACACACAATTTTTTAACATGACAGATACCACATATAAAAAATCAGAATATGTTATTTTGAGCTAAGTTGTTATTTTCTCTTGATAAACAAAATGGTACCAAGTAAACCATTTCATTATTAGCAGGATTGTTCTTTATGTCTGGCCTATCTTATTGAGATGGCCGGATTGACTAAAAAGCTTTTTCACCACACGTCAATATATTGTAAGCTGTGAATTACAATTCGTTTTTATTTCGACATCGATAAGATTTCACGTGAATTATTCATTTTAAAGTTTAAAATATAATTCGTATCTGCCAATTTTTTTTTTTGGTTTTGTTATGTGATATGTGACATATTTAATTGTCATTATTCTGCATTGACTTATTTTACTTATTTTATCGTTACCTTTGTTTAAGTGTAAGTGGTTGTCACTTATTTATAAATAATTGTATTGGTTTGTTCTGCAGAAAGCGTCTATCACATATTTTCTTCTTTTCAATATCTGTAATTGCATGGGCGTTTTTTTTATTTTCATATTAATTGATACACTTGGCTGATCTGATTAAATAGCTTGCATGTTGTCAAAATATATACAAAATATTATTGTTTGTGTAATATCACATAGCTTTTCTCAAACATTTCTTAATATCGTTATTATTACCATGTATTACCATAAGAAATACAATTTGAAAAGATCAACTGGAGCATATAAAACGAAAAGACATGCAAAACATTATAAAGGAATATACCTAGAGTTGAACTAAAAGTTCATTTTTGGAGGGGGGATTTTTAGTCTGATTAAAGTTAAATTCGGATTCATTATTTTTTTCTAATTTAGCACAATTAAATTGGTTATCCTTAAAAATCCGTGTAGTGAACTGATCTTAAATTTTGCATACACGTTTCTATCCGGTTCTCCATCAAATGGTTTACAATTTTCCCGTCAGGAAAAAACCTCAATGAAATCACTGCTTCTCATGGGCGGGGTTTCCAATTGCGGCTGTCCATCTTAAAGACACATGAAAATCCGCATATTGTCTAAATTGTGTCGCAAAAAATTACATAACACAATTATACAGTAATGCCATTTAATGTCAATTTACATAACCGTCGTACAGTATATAAATTACTATTTATTGTGACATACATTACTTTTTGTAACCTCTTTTATAGCACTTAAATAATGAATTCTAACCATTGTTTGTCCTTATGAAAATCATTGTAATGATCGTGAAAATCTTTGTAATGATCGAAACTAATAACTAAAAGACTTTAGTAAATAATTACAACCTGTTAAACGTTGATGCTGTTTCTCTTAGTTCTCCTCTGCCTTCAGTCTCTTTAGTTCATGATCACTCAATATAACAACCAATTTCTACAAATAATAATGATACCAAATAAAATCTATGTATTTAAAAGAATGTATAAAGATCAATCTGGCAGCAATTTATTTTGAACAAATGTAATTAATTTTTATTCTTTTGAAGTACTGCAATGTTTTGAATAATCAGTTTTACACGGTTCAGCAATCCTTTACAAATCATTCTATTTGTTAAAAAGTCGAAAACATTTTCTTTTATGTAAACTTTTAAAACGAGTCTACAAAACTAGAGAAATATATAGATAATAGTTTTTAAATGTATTTACATGGGTTTAAAATATTTGTCTATGATGACATCATTGTACAAAAGTACTAAAATCTGTTTTATATTGAATATTAATGCAAGCTCAAAGTTTACATTTTCGATTTGTGTACATATTTGTAATTAAAACTATTGCAGTCTTGGGTTAAAATATTCATTATAAAAAGTACGGAAAGAAGTGTAATACAAACCATTTTATCATAAACTCGAGAAAGATTTCTAAAACCTATTACTTAAGTGTAAAGTAATACATGTATTGATAACTGAAAATGTTACGTTGTGTGTGACTAAATGGATAAACTCTAGTAATAAAAATAATAAATTACATCTTAACTGTTAACCATAAATTAGTTGTATATGATAGAAAATCTACAAAAATTTTCATAAAGGTAGGGAAGAGCACAAATCTACAGGACCACCCATCAACCAATCATCGACCTATTGTATTACGAGAAAAACGTTTACATGAAATATTAGTAGCAACACCTCGATTGTCTTAAATACGGAAAGGCTAACACTTTACTCGGAAAGTACAAAAATATTTAAATGCATTGTTTTATTTTTAATCGTAGTGCAGACGGAAGAAGCATGAACAAGAGGGTCATGATGGCCCTAGATCGCTCACCTGACCCATCGAACTCATCAAAGCATTCAAACCAATTTTCATGACAGGTGAGTCAAAAATGTGACCAGAAGAGTGTTAACAAAGATTATTCATATTTGAGCAATGTGACCTAGTTTTTTCCCAGGTGACCCATATTCAAACTTGACCGAGAAATCATCAGAACAAACTTTCAGACCAATTTCCAGGATACTTGATCCAAACAGTAGCCAATAGAGTGTCCTTTTAGCTCCTGTGACTTAGATTTTCATGCGAGATGACCCATGTTCGAACTCATCCGAGCAATTGCCTAGACAAACACACCAAGTTTGATGATAATTATTTCAGAAATGTGATCACTAGTGTGTTAACAAGGTTTTCCATATTTACGCAGTGTAACTTAGTTTTTCGTCCAAGATGACCCATGTTCGCACTTGACCTAGAAATCATCAAAACAAACTGTCAGTCCAATTTCCAGGATATTTGGATCAAAACAGTAGCCATTAGAGTGTAAACAAGATTTTTCTATTTTAGCTCCGGTGACCTTGTTTTTCATCCGAAATGACCCATGAGCTATCACCTAGACAAGCATCCTGGCAAAGTTTGATGATGATTGAGGCAAAAATGTGACCGCTAGAGTCTTAACAAGGTTTTTCTATTATTAGCTCTGGTGACCTAGTTTTTCATCCGTGATGATTCATGTTCGAACTCATTCGAGCCATCAACTAGATAAGCATCCTGACAAAGTTTGATGATAATTGGGGCAAAAATGTGACCGCTAGAGTGTTAACTATTGTGATTTCACTGTTATTTCTATCTATACTTTCATTTTAAGAAGCTTTTACTGGCAGCAACACAGTTAATCTGTGGGGTCCTGATAAAACTTAAAGCACATCAATTTAAGGTTACGCATTGTGCCAGTTATTTAATCCCTCCTGATTCTAGAAGCTTTTCCCTAAATATTATCCATGGTAGATCTAGAATCATGTGGTTTCGTGACTTCTGTAAAAATAGTTAATTGCTTTATTGCACATCCTAGATGTTAAAGTTTGATTGTATATAAAGCAGCCTCATTTAATATGTTTATCTAAATGATAAATCAATCTGAATACAATTGAAAACACTGCATATCTACGAAATTTGTAATGTACTAGTACATTTTCCATGTCGGACATGTTGGACTGTTGACTTACGTAACGAATGCATTAGATAGATCTTTGCTCCTTTATGATGATTTGTTTACTAAAAGTGAAATTAAAAAATGTGACATTGAGATATCTTTATTCTAATCACAAGTTTTACTTAATGTTTTTTGTTGATTAGATGCCGATTTTGGCGTAAGAAGATACTAAGGAGCCTACGAAAAATCTTTGGAGCGTCTTTCCACAGAAAATCTGTGAGATTTCTTTCCCACGAAAAGAAAATAAAATAAAAAAAAACTTTTTTCCACAAAGTTGTTGATAGTGTAGGGACTGTGGCATATAAATAATCAGCTCTCCTTCATTTGGGAGCTTTAACATCCAAAATGTCCCACTGTGCACCGTTTTGGCATTCAATACTTTGGCAATTATTCGAAATTGTTTTGGTGCATAAATTTATCTTTGACATTTTACGATTTTATATTAAAGCAACAGACATCTACTTTTGTGATGTTTTGTTTTACTTTAGCAATGAAACTTGGGAGATTGTAATTTAAAACAGCATTTTTATGTATCTTAACGTTTTTTCTGACATAATAAATAGTTATTGCTCATGAAAGCAAATATTTCTTCATTATATACATCCATTACATACAGAACAGGCTTTATATGTTGCTCAGCTATTCTATTTATTAAAAAGGGATATGGTAACTTTCTGAAAGGGTCATTGTACCCCAGAAATGCTTTTATCAACATCCTTCAAAGTCTTTTTAATATTTGTGCACCTTAATAGTTAACCGAAAACTTTTTTGGCAGTAAATGAAACTATCTTCTTTTCATCTGTTGTTTTTTAGCAATAAGTGAAGTATTATTTTGTACCAATCTACAACATGCATCAGAAAAAAATAATTTTTACTTCTTTAGACAGGGCTAACACGAAATTCATTGTGCTCAAATAATGATCTTAGGGAATATTTAGATACTTGGAATGGAACCTGCAAAAGTAGCTATGAATGTGAAATAATTTGTCGTAAATGTAGCAAATGTAAACAAAGTAGTATTTCGATTAACATACAAAATACGTATTGGAAAATTTGATCAAAACTCAATACAGTAACGTTACACCCGTGACATACTTACTTCATTTATGTTTTCATTTGTAAATATCGTTTTAAATCATACCGGTAATAATTTTTTATCATTATTTCACTTTTGTTTATCTAATCACCAAATGATGTGTTTTCGAAAATCATGTTTATATGTTTATGCTTATTGGATATTTGTCTGAGTCATTATCGGCAGTGTTAAAGAAGATATGTTATTTTATGATTGATTAAGATAGTATATGTTCCATTTCTTTTTTTTTCACGTCAAAATGTTTTACTTTTAATACATATTTAGCAATTTCAGCATAAATCTGGTGGCAAGTGTCTGTACATTTTTCCTCAAATATTTTAATTTAGGGAATTTTGCAAATGACAAGCATCTAAAAGAAATGAAGTTGTAAAGCATTCAGTCGGATCTCTAAATTTGAATTATTATTATGTATAATATCTTTAATAGCATTAGGTGTTAATTATAAGGGTTTAATGAAAAAAATGTGAACGCAACTGTGTGTGCTTATTTAAATGCATGTTATTGTATACCTGCGTGTGCAATTTTACTGCATTAAAATTAAACAAACTCTTAGACTATAAATGTTTAATTCTATTCTCTTACAAAATTATTTAAAGACCAATCTGGCATTTTAACATGAACAAATGTTAAATTTTATTTATTTGACGCACTTGTAACTTTATGAAATCAATTTGAAAGAGTTCAGCCTTTTTTTTCATTTTCTATACTTTATATTATATGGTTAAATTAAATTGTTTGACGAGTAACACATTTTCAGAATATTTTTAAAGACAAACGAGACACGATACATAGATAATAAGCTGAAAAATATATTTACATAAGTTTGAGTATTTGCTTATAATAAGATTTTGTACATTTGAATTTTCATGTGAAAGCTCGTATTTTAATGTAATGTTAGTTGTCCATATGCAAATAAATGCATTTAAATTCTATAAATAAAATTACATGTATAGTGAAAAGAAAGCAAAAAATGATGTAAATAAACTTATTAATGTGCTAGTAACGTCGCGACAACTTGTGTGTAGATTAACTTTAAAATTTGCATGCCTCGATATGAGCAAAAAGATTTCAAGAAAATCAAACTTGAGAAAAGTACCTAGATTGCATGAAAGGAAAAAGGTTTCAAAGTTCAAGAAATAATAAACATCTTATATGTGGTTAATGACTGATTTTGCAGTATTATTCATTGCATTTCTAACACACTAAGGGCTATTTTCGCATTTTAGGTGAAGTTTTAGCTCCGTCTGCAATTGGTTATTCAATTTTCTTTAGATCTCCTAACAATATTTTGCTTTTAAATATATTTTCAAAACTCGTGAAAATTAGCATTAATGTAGAAGCATGGTGCTTTAAGATCTTATATCATCCTTATCTCAGACTGGCAGTTTTAAATAGAGCAACTCATGAATTATCATTTAGAGATCTTGTACAAAAATTACATGAATTCTGGCTAACCATTGAATCAATGGGAAGGAATGGGGTATATCAGGTGTTCGGATTCCTCTGCCGTCCGATAAAAGAGACCTACGAAATTATCTCATGACAATTTTGTAACGATGTAATATATGCCTATCGGCAGGTTGTTTGTCTAAGAACGTAATATTCGATGAGAACGTAAAGCTCGAAATGTTTTTTCTGTATGCTATCAGGAGGGACAATCAAGTAGGCTGTGAACGGGTAGTCATTAAAGTGTATCAGTCGGTTGGTTTTATTTGAATTGTAAACTTCATCATTATTATCATTCTGACTTATAAATCCCAAAACAAGAAGCGGTCTAATTTGACATTTGGAAATGATAGGTTATAATCGCTGCGTTAGAATCGAATGCGTCGCATCCTGTGACCAATAGAAGTCTCTGTTTCTGTAAGTTAGTAATAGTCGAGATTTTAACGTAGCGACAAAAAAGGAACTACCCCCGACCAAAAAATAACGATAAGGGTCATGAATGTGATCGAAATACTGTGGAATCATGAATCTAAGAGTTAGGATAAAACAAAAAGACGATACACGATAAAATTATGATAACTTTGACGCCACGAACAACATTTGCTTGGCCTTTATTTAACAATAACTTTGCAGCAGGAGAAAATCAAGCGTGAAATTCGGAAATGCAAGTCTATGTGCGTGCAGCGTTTATGAGAACATTTTAGCTAATGCGCCGATTTTTTTCAAATTCTATCTACTGCGTGGGAACGGGTAGCGAACTGATCAATCCGAGCTGATCAAATGAGATAAAGATATATTTACAACTGACGCGCCATTAAATCTATAATAACTTTTGTTGTTTAATTTCTTGTTTTCTACTGTATCCGGATGGGAGGCTAGCGCACATTTCAATTTGATTTTTCTTTCTATTTTTTTAAGGGGGGGGGGGGAATTTTCATTTCACATATACAGAAGTGGTCATATGGTGACTTTCTAGCTTTAATGGCGAGGAAGACCTCATATGTTCCTTTTTACATTACTTCAGGCACAAACGGGCACCTGAGTAGAACTGTCAACGTTCCTTAAGCTTATTGGTAAGCTTTTTTACATGAAAGAATCTGACGTTCTTTTAGAGATTCGAACCCATTATTTGTGGGTGATATCTCCATGAAGATCTGGGTTGATCAAATATTATTTATAAGAAAAAGTACAGAAGGATGGTTAAAATAGTTTTTTTATGATTTCATGAGATAAAATTAATTTTAAACAGCGTATTTACCGTCAACTGTTATATATATATTCATTGTTAACTGTAATTGTTATTTTCTGTCAACTGTTATTGATATTTCATGTCAATTGTTAAAGATATTCACTGTCAACTGTTATGGATATTCCACGTTAATTGCCGTGGGTATTACCTGTCAATTGTTTCAGATATTCCATGTCATACTGTTATAGATATTCACTGTCAACTGTTATATATATTGACTGCCAATTGTTAAAGATATTCCCTGTCAACTGTTATAAATTTTAGATGTCAACTGTTATAGATATTAACTTCCACAGTTATAGATTATGCATTGTCAATTGTTAAAGATATTCACTGTAAATCGTTTGGCGCTTTGTCATGCTATCGCCAGCGACAACACGACGCACATGAGCGTTCCAAATCAGCCATCATATATATATCTATATCTTCATCTCAAACGTCTAGAGATATTAAAATAAAACGTTTTACCAAGAAATTAGCAAAATGACAACAAATTTATAATCATGCATTAATGTTGTCCGTGAATTTAGCAAATCTTAATTGGTCGCGAAAATTTGCAGGTTTACAATATTATCTTGGTAGGTTTTTATTGCTTGCTTAAAGATGCTTTGAATTCCGCTTGACTTGTGCAATGTGTTTGCATGTTGCTTAAGTGTAGGTGTGTGGCTGTGTATTTTCTTAATATGGAGACTACGATTGCTCAGCAAATTTAGGCGATTTATTAAAAAAATTGTATCCGGATTAAATTTCAACATCCGTCACTATGTCTGACATTTTTATAGCATATATCCGGGATATATCTCTTTAATATACTGAAAGCGTGGGATGGATGGTAAGTTTAAAAGACCTGTGCGAGCGGCAGCGTTCGAACATTTTGGTATTTCGCAGTATCCAAAGCATGACAGGAGGAACTATGATCGTTACGCTGTTTGCAGTCTTGGTAATTAGAACATTTAATTTATAACATTTTATGTTACTTTTAGATTCACAGTTTATACAATGCTGATTATTACTTTTGGAAGAGTAATGTGTGATTAGTGCTTTGTTTTCATAAGGAGGTAAGGGTTTAATTTTGATTTTGGAAAGAAACTTTGAAACTTAGATAAAACATGTAAAAATCATTGAATTTTTGATTATTGAAATTTGGCATGTTTGAAGGGTTGTTCATGAATTTTGGACAATAGAAACATTACTCGTATGTGCTTGATATTGCAAATGAATATTAATTTATCTAATATGCTTAACTCTAGAAATTCTTAAAATTATCATCAAAATATCAAAAAATTCTTTGTTGTTACATTTTGTGTATTTATAGTAGTATAATATGTAGTAAAGAGACCGCTCGCCAGAGTTGTGCACTATTTGGCCTCAGAAGTGAACTGGATAGTTTAATGAAAAGTCCCCGACGTAATTTTAATATATTACGAAGAGAAGCATGGGAAATCAAATACCTGAACCACTCGTGCACGAACACTCTTAATATAAAATAATACATTCTCTCCAGCTATGAAAATCAAAGGAATTAAGGATATGAACATATGGCGATTATTCAATTATTGAAATTCTAAAAATATTATTCACCGGGAATGGCTTTAGAACTGCTATACCAAAATTAAACATATTTACAATAATGTTCTTATTATAATTTTTTTCTATCCATATTTTAGTCAGTTATGTATTTTCATGATCTGTTTTCAGGTGCTATTTGCCTCGTTCGCAAGTTGTGACATAACTCTAGAAAACCTGTTTGCCCGCCGAACCCCAAAAAGTAAGTATTCCGTTAAGTGTAGAATTATAAGGCATCGTAGTTAAGTGCCCACACATTTGATTCCAGGGAAATGTTTGCAAACTAGTAAATCATATCCGTCTTGTTCATCTTATGAAATTGCTGGATAGTGAGTTAAAAATTATTCCCTTTTACCATTTAGTAATGCTCCTTCATACAGTTTACGATGCCTTTTAAGTTCCGCCTACTATCGGTAACAAATTTGATCACTCTTGATACAAGTCAATAAATAAAAGCTTTGTTCTAAATGTAGTTAGTGAGATATTTATGATGGATAGTATTTCAATGTTATCATCAAAACAACAACCACCATACAAACGAATAAAAACATGAAGCAGGTGTATCATTGTCTTAAGCCGGTGATAGGGGGCGTGGGCAGTAACTTCGATTTCCAGTACCGTCCATGAACAGGCCCAATCAAACCGAGCCTGCAACATTTTACAATTTTGCCGTGCTGGGCTTTCTTTAGGGATTCTGCTTTTCTCTGTTTGATAATTTAAAATTAAATATAAGTCTTTGAAATTTAGTGGCTGAATTTCAAAATTGTTACTGTCAGGCTAGTTTGTCGTAATATATCGCTATCCGTGTAGTTTAACAAGGCACTTTTAACTTTATATTTTCATCTTGATATTCCAAATTTAGTATTTTTTTAATTCTAAACATGAACAATTAAAGAAATCTGTCAGGTTATTGATGAAACGTTTTTTTCTCTGACTTGATCCTGCATGGATTGTGATTGATATTGTTACTGTGTGTATATCACACTAAGTCTTGCAAAACATTATAATATGTATGGTCAGACCGATTCAACCATTTTGTTTGCTTTTATATTGATTTAGTATTATTATCTCTAACATTTTACATGTTTCTTAATTGTGATATTTCAGTTAGGTAACATATTAAGATACAATTAATCTAACTGCTTCTATGTTTCCAGACTTTGGTTGAGACAACACATTTTGAAAACCAACATCAACAAATGTTAAAGCAAGTTTAAACAAAATTTATTAAACTATTCTCAGAGATTGAGGCTAATTGTATGCTTTGTGACAAATAAGAATGAATTCTTTGCTTTTTACTAGATGTTTAGCTTTATTCTAGTTATATTGTTATTATAAGTAAGTTATTTCAAGGTTATCTTTCACGTTTGCCATACCACGTAACATTTTATGATTTGGATGGCGCATAAAACCAAAACAATAGACAGTCTAGATTTTATATCTACAATAACTTTTTAAATATTTAATTATTTATGATCAGATCAATTGTAGGACCTTCTTATTCTAGTAGGTAGCACATATATAGAATTTCAGATGAGATAAAATAGGAGGGTGAGACTAAACGTTCGAACAATACACGTGTTTTTGAATAGGTTTCTCGCTCAATTTTGCAGAGGGAGAACCCCCCCCCCCAAAAAAAAAAAAAAAAAAAAAAAAAAAAAAAAAAAAAACACGGCCTATTATGGACTACCTGCAATAACTGCTTTTCATATTCATTATTTTGTACGGGATAAAGTGTAGATCTATCCTTTTGTTCTAGCCAGGAAACTAAATAAAAAAAAAAAAAAAAAAAAAAAAAAAAAAAAAAAAAAACACGAGTATATCAAATTGTTCAAACAATCGGTCCCACATTTGTACTTTATCCCTATGTTTGTTACTGACTGGAATGAGAGCTATTATCTATACCTAAACCTATCGTATATAAAAGGCACCTTGCACACGCAAAATACTGGATATAACCCAGTTTTGTTGTTTAAACTGATGTTTATACAATCGAAATAGTTAATGAATGCGTTTTTTTACTTCAGGACGTATTGCGTTTGAAGCTCACATGGAAAACGAACTGGCACATTACCCTTTAAACACGCCACTTATTTTTCCCGTGAGTACACTGAACGAGGGCAATGGTTATAATCCCAATACTGGTGAATTCACAGCACCAAGAAATGGTGTCTACGCGTTTAATGCACATGCCTGTCACAAACCTGACACCAACATGGTGTTTGCCATCATGAAGGGCAGTGATCAATTAGCAGTTTCGACTATCTATGGGAATTCCGTCTCTACATGTGGTTCTGTCAACACCATCGCGAGACTTAAGGAAGGAGAAGTTGTTAATGTTGTGGCAAAATGGTCAGACAGTCACTTATGGGCAAATGAACACCGTTGGAATTCTTTTACTGGCTATTTTGTATACGCTTAGTTTAACCTTTAGTTTGTTGCTTAAAGAAGTGTTCCATTTATTTTTTATGTCTAGAAGCATTGGTACAAAACAGTTTGTAATAAATAGAACACACATTTTGAATATTCTTATTCTAAAAACCGCTTGTAGTGATAAATAAATAAGATATAAACTTTACACTTATTCCCATTACATGAATATATTATCAAATGTGAATAAACCAATGTTTATAAGTGTAAAGTCTTGCGATAAAATGTATATATCGAAGACATCTTCATTTTAGATCTATATTTATGATGCAATAAGTATACAAAATATTCATTTACATTCGACTTTATAAAGGCTTACATTGTTAATTTTTCAACATAATTCTCATCTAAGGTAAAACAACTATGAGAAAAAGAAAACATTCAATAACTTAAAAGTGATAAACGATAAAACTATAGATGATAGTGTATTTGTTATTTTGTAGTTCAATACATGTGCTTTTTGCTTTTGCAGTTTTGAGTTTTTCTTATCTTGAAATGTTAATTAATGACCCGCGCCATGACAAAACCAACATCTGCGCAGTCTGATCTGGATCCATGCTGTTCACTTAAAAACCCTATTACAAGTAGAGAAACTGATAGCGAACAACATGGATCCTATCAGACTGCATGGATGCGCAGGCTGATCTGGATCCATGATGGTCGCAAACCCATTATGTTGGTTTTGTCATGGCCCGGCTCAAATTATTATTGTATTGTCATATATAACTACTCAGAAGCCCAATAAACAGATTTCGTTGCAATTTCAAGTTGTTGTGTTTTTGTTGTTGTAAATACATCTCATACATCTGATAATACCGGTTAAAAAGGGGCCTGTCTTGGGGCTTTTGGGTATGTCGGAGTAAAAAAGTTTTATTTATAAAATATCCCCAAAAAAAGCTAGAAAAAAGATGCGAATATTTTTATGGAAAATTTTTGAAATTTTAAAGGGCTTGTTTTTTAATTTATTGGTAGATACTGCATTTTAAAGATAAAGGGAGATCTTTAGGGAAAAAAAAAAAAAAGACAAATTTTGCCGGAGGGGTTTTTTTTTCAGGGGAACTAGGCCAGATGGTTGGGGGGAATTCTACCCTTTTTAACTTTTTTAGAATTAAAACCCCTTTTTTTGGAATTTTTTCTTTGGGGGCAAAAAAACGAAAACCCAAAAAAAGATGTTGTTTAAGGGCCGAAATTAACCAAATTTGTTTGGGGACATCAAAAAAAGGTCATATAAAAAAATTCCTTTTATATGGTACCTCCCTTCATTACGCAAATTTCCCAAAACCCTTTCTTTTTTGGGCCAAAAAATTTCAAGAAAGAAAACCCTATTTAAGAATAAAAACAAAATATAAAAAGTATAATCCTTTTCAGGGACAGGGAAAAAAGAAACCCGGGTTTTAGGAAAAACAGGAAACGGGGATTTATTTTCACCCAAACCCCGAAAATTTTCAATTTATCGTCCCAAAAACCAAAAAAAACCCCTTTAAACAATTTTCGCGCTTAGCTTTTGACAAAAAAAACACAAAAACAAAAGTTGCGGCTTTAAAAACATTTCCAAAAAGGCCCCCTGTTTTTAAGGGAAAATATTTCGTAATGTTTTTCAACAAATTATTTTCACATTAATTTTTAAAGTTTTAAGCCCAAAAAATTTTAAAAAACATTTATTTTTTGAAATAAAACCTTATCAAACTATGTTAGAAAAAAAAGCCGTTTGAAAAAAAAAACAAGGCTCGGGTAAAAATCAACCCATAAAAACATTTAAAAAAAAATCGTTAGACTTTTAACTGCCCTCCTAAAGCTTGTGGGAAAATTTTTTGTGTTTAAGTTTCCTTTCAAAACACAGGACTGTTGGGAAATGCGAAAGGGATTTTCCTTAAAAAAAAATACTAACGTAGATTTTAAATTGATACAAAAATATCAATCAAAATCTCATCAGACTTTTATTTTTGAAAGTTTAAAGATATTGGTTTTATAAATAGTCCATAACAAGCAAAAAAATTTTTTTGTTTTGAAAAACTGAAAGGTTTTATAGTGTAAGGGGGGTTATTAACCCCTTTTTCTGGGGAAGGGCCCCTTTTAAAATTTTTTAAAATTTTAAATTTAAATTTTTAAAGGGGGCTTTTTTAATTGAAGGCAGAAAGAAAAGGTTTTAAAAGAAACTCTTTTTGAAAACGGCGGGGGGTTTTAATAATTCCCCGGATGCGAAAAATCAATGATAACCAAAAGCCAGGCTTTATCAAACGCCCTTTCAAATTTTTTATTTTTTCCTGTTTTTGTTTTTTTAAGGGGGAATTTTTTTAAAGGGTCTACCAAAAGTTTAATGGGTTTTAAAGTGAAAGCGGGAACCCGAAATTTTCAAATTTTAAACCAAAAAAGTTCATTCCTTCACCCGGAAAAACATAAAAAAAATTGTTTGGGATAAAAGTTGGTTTTACAAATTGATTTGGGAAAAAGTTTTTTTTTCTTTTTAGGGAACATTGTCTGATTTTATATTTTTTCATCAAAAAATAGAAAAGGGGCCATTTATGGAGTAATGGGGACAAAAAAATCATTTTTTTCCCTTTTAAATTTTTTGGCATAATGGTGTTCTGTAAATAATGTAAAACACTCATTTCACTTACACAACAAGTAATGAACCGGTTATCTATCGTGGTTCACAATATAAAAAAAGAACAGTTTATCTTTATATTCTTCATATTCAAAAATCTAAAATTTACATTTTAAAACTCGATTCCCACTGCAAATCACCAGATAACACTATTAGCACGTCATGGAGAAAATACAATAACAGAAGAATGCGGCCTATATCGGAGCTGATTTTTTTTTGAAAAACAGATATGTCAAGTGCTTTCCTGTGTGCCTTGTTTTAAGCATGTGCTTCCCACGTTCATAAAGCTGTTGGAATGACATTACAAAGTAAATTACATTCAGCAGTTTGAACTATTTGAAGCACATAGACATTCATTTTGGTTAAATAATCACAATGCTTTTACCTAGCCAAGGCGGCTTTTATGTCCTCATTTAACTAATAAAAGATTTGGGGAAAGATGAGTTTTATTTAAGGTTTTGGAAATGAAGTTTATATTCTTTATTTTGTTTTGTTTAATGTTTTAATAAAAAGCGTATATCCTTTATTTTTTTTTTTAAAAAAACACCGACGGTCATTGTTATTTTCTTTTTAAATGGGTGGAAAAACATATAAAGGCGAAAAAAGTGGGAACGTTTAAGGGTGAAAGCGTAACCCGGGAAAATTTTAATTCAAAGGAAAGCCCGTCAAAGGGAAAAAATTTTAACAAAAAAAATTTTCCCATTCCCTTTAAAGGGATTTTTTTGTTAGGTTTCCCAAAATTTAAAATAAAAATGTTGATCAACACCAAGCGCTTTAAAAAAGGGAAAGAAAAACCAAAAAAAAAACAACAAAAACCCAAAAAAAAAAGAACCCAAAAAATTTTTTTTTACGACAAGGTGTGTAATATTGCCCGTATATTTTCAATCGAATGGTTAAAAAATACCATTTTAATAAATTTTTACTCAATTTTTGTATTTTTTTCATAATTTAAAAAACAATTTTTCGATTTTTTAAATCCCTTTTCACAAAAATTTTTTAAAAATTTCAACCAAAAAAATTTTGGGAAAAAAAAAGGGTCAAACTTTTTTTCCCAAAAAAATTAAAATTTAAAAAGTGTTTTCACAGATGGGGCCATCTTTAAAATAAAAAAGTTTTAAAAAAAATATTTAAAAATTCTTTTTAAAAAACCCCCAAATTAAGTGCAATTTCCTTTTTTGAAATACATATTCACGTTAAAAACTCAATTTTTTTAAAAAGGAAATTCAATTTTTAAAAATTATTTGGGGTTCGTTTATTTTACCTAAAGTACATGATTATTGCCAAAAAGTTCCGGATTTGATTACGCCAAACAATGTTGTAATAGGTAAATTTCCTTTATTGGCAATATTTGTCGTACGGGATAAAGTTTCGTTTTTCGGAACATTCTCATCGAAATTGTATTTGTTTAAAAAAAAAACGAAAATACAAATGTTTATTCTATATTTATTTTTACACAAAAATACGCTTATGTTATTTTGGGGGTTACAAAATTTAAGTATAAAAGTATATATAATTGGTTATGCTTTTGTCCAAAATTGTGAAACAGCTCATGCAAATAGATTATATTCAAATATATGCCTTGCACTTTTTTTTAGGAAAAACTTTATTACCCCACAGGACGGTTGTACAGATTAGCGACCCTTGTATAAAGATATCACTCGCTCAAAAAGCTTAATTTATCAAAAAAATCTGACGTTGAGGGATTCTGTTTTTCACTATATCATTTGTTTTGTAATATTTCATTTTTTGTTTTGTAATGTCGCTACGACTTTTTTATCATTTTGTTAATTAAAATGTTATATTCAATGGTGAATGTTTGTTTAGTATCCTTTTAAAAAGATCTGAATTGTAATATGTAAAACATATATGAAACTTTTTGCCAATGACATTATCTATTTTGACAACGGTATTTTATACCTGATATTGGTGTGATATAAATTTTTTACCGAACCGTTTTGATATATTGAGAAAGAGTTCAATTTCAGTTGACATGAGGCATTGAAATAGAAAATACTAACAAATCAAAGCAATATTAACAAAACATGTTAACACGATTAACTAAAAAGCAAAGCAAAACAATATCAGAATATGTCAAAAAATGTCTGAAAGATATTGGTAGAAACGTTACATTGTCTTTCATGAAGTCCAAACATGTTTCTTATTATTTAACTTTAATTACACATTCAAATATCAGTAACATTCTAAGAATCAATAATGATTTGTAATAATTAAATATTTGTCTATTTTTGTTATTTTAATCTAAGTTTTCACATGGTCTTACGTGCTTGTACATATCCGCTCTTTTTGTCTTTTAGGTATCATGGCATATATATCATTTCTCGTTAAAACTCTCATGGATCCGTCTAACTTTAAACTTTGAGATATATCATGCAACATCTGGCCTTTTGTGAAATCAGTTAATACTAAGCATGATGATGAGGACTTCGACGTACATTCATTACGTTCCCTATAAAGATATTTCCAAGTATGTGCTGCTCTGGCGCTGTACTTCAAGGAATGTAAATGATTGAAATCGAGCCCTTTCTTTTCCATACTTGCATTAATATACATCATAAACGGAGATGTTTACATCTTCCTTGTATTCTACTATCATTGCGGTTAAAAGTTAAATCTTGGTGTACCTTTGGTCGAAGAGCGTAGTTTTTGTTGAACCATATCGAGGGCACCGCAATCATGTCCGTCAAACCTTCCGTACCTCATACATACTATTAACTATTTGCAATCTACTAGGTTTTGCTGCCGGAAATCGTTCATATGTATCTTGTTTTTATGAGCGTACATTGTATCTAATGACACTTTATGCGTACTCCTAGTTACTATGAATCGGATGTTCGTTGCAGTCGTTTTACGTTGCTCCATTTTCTCCAACATTTACATTGTTAAATTAGACATTAATCACACTTACTCATATTGCATTATCATTTAAACTCAAGTCACAAGATATTTGCAGTGTAACAACATACAACATCTATCAAGAATCAAAGTGCCTTTAATCTCACACAAATGAATATGAAAATAACCTACTTTAACTTAAGTAAAGGAAATCTATCCCTGTTGAATTGTGTTTAGTTGTGTTGGTAGAAATAATGTTTGAAAGTACATATGAGAATGAGATATAATTAAATCACCAATTATAATATAATGCTAAAGACAGTGTCATAATAGATGATATAATCAAGCAATAAATTAAATAACATTATTGTTGACAATACAAAACAATTCTTAGTCAAACGTATGTTAGAAAGAAGCCGTAGATTATCGACAAGGCTCGATAAAAGTCATCCAATAACACATAATAAACTCGTACAGCTTTTAAGCCCCCCCTAACGCTTGGATATTTTTATGGTTTATTTTCGCACACACAGGCGTTAAAAAATAGCGAATGGGGGATTGCCTCAAGAAATATATACTAATTTTAAAAAAGATGACATAACACAATCAAAAAACCCTCAACGTATTTTAGATGTTTTTAAAAGATTGTGGGATGTTCTATTAATAGTCCGATAACTAAGCAAAACATTTTATGTTATGAAAAACTGAAAGAGTTCTTATAGTGTAAGGGCGGTTATTAACCCATTTCTCTGGAAGGCCCTTAACATTCATTAAATTTAATTCAGTATTAAAGGGACTTAGAACTTGATAGGTCAGAAAGAAATGGTTTCAAAAGAAACTCTTTTCGAATCGGCGGGGGTTCTAATAAGTACCCAGGATGTCGAAATATCAATGATACCAAATGCCGAGGCTGATCAAACGCTTACAAATTGTATATTTGTCCTGTTTGTGTTTTTAAGGGGGACATTTTTAAGGATCTACCAAAATGTCAAATGGCTGTAATGTGAATGCCGGTGATCTGAAATTTGTCAATTCTAACCAAAATGTTCATACCGTCACCAGGTCTTAATACACATAAAATAAATTGTTTGTATACAGTTGATGACATAATTGATCTGGCATAATGTTTTTATTTTCTTTGCTATTGGAAGCATTTTGTGCTGATTTTATATTAAGCATCAAATATATAGAAGGGCCATTTATGCAGTATATGGAGACAAAATATCATATTTTTCCGTTTAAATTATTGGCATAATGTGTCTGTAATAATGTAAAACACTCATTTCACTTACACAACAAGTAATGAACCGGTTATCTATCGTGGTTCACAATATAAAAAAAGAACAGTTTATCTTTATATCTTCATATCAAAATCTAAAATTTACATTTTAAACTCGATTCCCACTGCAAATCACCAGATAACACTATTAGCACGTCATGGAGAAAATACAATAACAGAAGAATGCGGCCTATATCGGAGCTGATTTTTTTTTGAAAAACAGATATGTCAAGTGCTTTCCTGTGTGCCTTGTGTTTAAGCATGTGCTTCCACGTTCATAAAGCTGTTGGAATGACATTACAAGTAAATACATTCAGCAGTTTGAACTATTTGAAGCACATAGACATTCATTTGGTTAAATAATCACAATGCTTTTACCTAGCCAAGGCGGCTTTTATGTCAACTCATTTAACTAATAAAGATCTGGAGAAAGAGTGAGTACTATTAAGTGTTTTGAACTGAAGTTTCATATTCTTTATTTCGTAAGTTGCAATGTTTGAATAAATGTCGTATATCCTGATGTATTTTTTAAAATATTCACCGACAGTCATTGTTATTTCTTTGAAGTGATGAACACATATGAAAGGAACGAAAACTGTGTAACGTGAAGATGATGCAGTAACAGTAAATATATATTCAAAGTAAAAGCCTTGTCAAAGACAAAATCTAACAAAGAAATGCCCATTCCATCAAAGGTATTTTGTGTTAGGTTTCAAATTTCAAAATAAACATGTTGCATCAACACCAAGCGCTAAAAAGCAACAGAAAAACACAAACAAAACAACGAAAACCAAAACAAAAGAACAATAATTTATTTTACGTACAAGAGTGTGATAATATTGCTGTATATTTGCAGTCGAATGGTACAATACCATTCAATAATTCACTCAATTTTAGTATTTTATCATAAGTGAAAGCAATTTATCGATTATACTCCATTGCATCAGAACTTTATTAAAAATGCAACCAAAAATTCAATAGGAAATGATAAACAGGATCACAACTTTTTTGTACAAGAATTATATGTCAATATTATAGTGTTTTCACAGATAGGTGCCATCTTGAAAATAAATAAACGTTTGAACAAATATTAACATACTTCTTTAAATACACCGCAAATTAAGTGCAATCCTTATGAAATACATATTACACGTAACACGTCAATATTTATAAATAGGAAATTCAATTAAACATTATGGAGTTCGTTTATTTTACCTAAGTACATGTATATGCCAGGTTCCGGATTTGATTACGCAACAATGTTGTATAGGTTATTTCCCTTTATTGGCAATTTTGTCGTACGGGATAAAGTTTCGTTTTTCGGAACATTCTCATCGAAATTGTATTTGTTAAAAAAAACGAAAATACCAATGTTTATTCTATATTTATTATTTTACACAAAAATACGTATGTTATTTTGGGGTTACAAAATTTAAGTATAAAAGTATATATAAGTGGTTATGCTTTGTCCAAAATTGTGAACATGCTCATGCAAATAGATTATATTCAAATATATGCCTGCACTTTTTAGGAAAAACTTTATTACCCACAGACGGTTGTACAGATTAGCGACCTTGTATAAGATATCACTCAGCTCAAAAAGCTAAATTTATCAAAAATCTGACGTTGAGGGATTCTGTTTTTCACTATATCATTTTGTTTTGTAAATATTCATTTTGTTTGTAATGTCGCTACGACTTTTTATCATTTTGTTAATTAAATGTATATCAATGGTGAATGTTTGTTTAGTATCCTTTAAAAGATCTGAATTGTAATATGTAAAACACAATGAACTTTTGCCAATGACATTATCTATTTTGACAACGGTATTTTATACCTGATATTGGTGTGATATAAATTTTTTACCGAACCGTTTTGATATATTGAGAAAGAGTTCAATTTCAGTTGACATGAGGCATTGAAATAGAAAATACTAACAAATCAAAGCAATATTAACAAAACATGTTAACACGATTAACTAAAAAGCAAAGCAAAACAATATCAGAATATGTCAAAAAATGTCTGAAAGATATTGGTAGAAACGTTACATTGTCTTTCATGAAGTCCAAACATGTTTCTTATTATTTAACTTTAATTACACATTCAAATATCAGTAACATTCTAAGAATCAATAATGATTTGTAATAATTAAATATTTGTCTATTTTTGTTATTTTAATCTAAGTTTTCACATGGTCTTACGTGCTTGTACATATCCGCTCTTTTTGTCTTTTAGGTATCATGGCATATATATCATTTCTCGTTAAAACTCTCATGGATCCGTCTAACTTTAAACTTTGAGATATATCATGCAACATCTGGCCTTTTGTGAAATCAGTTAATACTAAGCATGAATGATGAGGACTTCGACGTACATTCATTACGTTCCCTATAAAGATATTTCCAAGTATGTGCTGCTCTGGCGCTGTACTTCAAGGAATGTAAATGATTGAAATCGAGCCCTTTTTTTTCCATACTTGCATTAATATACATCATAAACGGAGATGTTTACATCTTCCTTGTATTCTACTATCATTGCGGTTAAAAGTTAAATCTTGGTGTACCTTTGGTCGAAGAGCGTAGTTTTTGTTGAACCATATCGAGGGCACCGCAATCATGTCCGTCAAACCTTCCGTACCTCATACATACTATTAACTATTTGCAATCTACTAGGTTTTGCTGCCGGAAATCGTTCATATGTATCTTGTTTTTATGAGCGTACATTGTATCTAATGACACTTTATGCGTACTCCTAGTTACTATGAATCGGATGTTCGTTGCAGTCGTTTTACGTTGCTCCATTTCTCCAAACATTTACATTGTTAAATTAGACATTAATCACACTTACTCATATTGCATTATCATTTAAACTCAAGTCACAAGATATTTGCCAGTGTAAAAAACATACAACATCTATCAAGAATCAAAGTGCCTTTAATCTCACACAAATGAATATGAAAATAACCTACTTTAACTTAAGTAAAGGAAATCTATCCCTGTTGAATTGTGTTTAGTTGTGTTGTTAGAAATAATGTTGAAATACAATATGAGAATGAGATATAATTAAATCACCAATTATAAATATATGCTAAAGACAGTGTCATAATGGATGATATAATCATTCAAAAAAGACAAGTAATTAAAAACAATTATTATAGAGAGAAAGCATTTCAACACTTCACAAATACATTTATGAATACAGAATATGATCGGATTATGAATACAATCGTTCATATTAATAATAATATCTGCCATATTTTGCGGTTCGGATCGAAATATCCGTCCCGAGGTGACCCGCCCCATTGGGCGGTAACGAGGCTTGCCGAGTTACCGCCAATGGGCGGGTGACCGAGGGACGGATATTCCGATCCGAACCGCAAACATATGTCAGATATTTTTTCTTGCATATTCTACCATATTCCATTATATTCTAAATTCTTTATCTTTATTTTCAATGAAAATTTATTTCATTACAACCGTAACTACTTTCATTCATTCAACAGCGTATGAATTACAAAATAATTCATAACGGTAAAATGACGTCATCTTTATCGTGCCATTGTACAGCACGCGACTCATCTGGAACTAACGGAAACGCCAGTCTTATATGCAAGAAAATCTATTCTAACTATTCACATTTTTTCTTATTGTTGTGAGTAAAAAACATGACCATGTTTCATGCAGTGATGAACATTATGATAAATATAATTGGCATTTAGTAGTATAGAAATAAGTTTGAAATTATTATGAATCAATCTTTATTTACAAGCAACTGCGTTGACATAGCGATTTAGTTCATAGAACACACTCATAAAACACTCAGTTAAATATGTTGAAATAATACAAATGTTTGATCGTATCTGTAATGTATTTTGTATGGAGATAAACTTTCAATGTATTATGATATATATATATATATATATAATATTCTAAAACAACCAATATTGGAGGGTCATTTTTTTAACATACATACTTCGTAATACATCTCTAAAATAGAAACAAAATATGAAAACAGTCACTCCTTGGTTGTTAGTTAGAAAATTCAAACGAAAATTATACTCGCAATTAAATGAAGCAATGCCATCTTTGATATGTCACTGAAAAGAAAACAACACCTTTCACCACTGTTTTTTGTTTGACAATTTATAACTTTATTTCAATTCTTAAATTTTTCTTAACTTCATCGGACTATTAAGGATTGCTTATCACGTGGATTAAAACCTCGACAGGGGACCAGCCGTTGGTGCCCATGATTCAGAAACTTTGGCTCACTGCTTTGAACTGGCTTGTTCCAGGAGCATATTAAAGTGTTTCAATAAAAAATATAGCTATCAGCAGAATAAACTTAATCAAATTGTATCAACTGACTTCTGATGACTTATAAATATAAAAATGTCATTGGAAAATATCAGTTGTATCTACAATAACTACCAACCTCCGCATCGATGTGCGTGTACTATGTTTTAAATTTATGTTTATGGTTCACCAAGCAATATGATAACATTGTGACACATTGTATGCGAAATTAAAATTAATAACACCTTCTAAAATTGTCATTTGACATTCACACAAACATTACATTCAAATCAAATCTATCATAATCGTTTAATTGATTCTGATAGACTATATACAATGTTCGTCTGCTTAGATTGATTTCTTATATCGAAAATCGAATGACCAAAAAAGATGGGCCGGATATTGGGGGCCACCAAAAAACGATAACTCGCTTTTTAATTTCCATTTTTAACTAAAAAATGTGCGTCGTTTGTTTTTTTTATTCATTTTCAAAATCACAGGAAAAAATAATGACGGTGCTTCTGTTTATTGCATTCTTCCCCCAAGATTTAAGCAAAAAAGATTAAAATGTACCATTTTTTAAACAAAAACAAAATTTTATAAAACAAATTTTTTCATGCCGAAAAATTTTAAAAATAAACCCCAATTTTTAAAAATTTAAACATAAAAGATAGAATTTTAAAAAACGCTTTAAAAATTGTTCTTCCCAAATGACATAGCTTTTTTTTTTCGAGATATTTAAAACCAATTTCATGACTTCGGCATATAAATATCGTTTTGTATATCAATACACAGGGTTTTAATTTTAACCCGGAAATGAATTTTAAAAGAAGTTTAATTTAGTATAAATTTAAAAAAATTTAAAAAATTCAAAACCCCCTCAAGAAAAACTAAATTGTTTTGGAATACCGACCAGAAACCCCAAATAAATACAAAAATGTTATACAATATAAACAAAGAAATGACGAAAGTAACATTAAAAAAGAGAAAAGTTCAAATTCCAAACTAGCTTTTAAAAATACCCTTCACAAAAGGGACAATAATTTTTAATAACAACAAAAACCACCATAAAAAGAAAGATTTATAAAAATGAATTTATTCCTTTCCGGAAAATTTTAAAATGTTTGAAATCTAAAAGTGGGTTTTTGAAACTTTGATCAAAACTACTAAAATTAAAAAGCAAAACCCAGTCACACTTTCCCTTAAAAAATTTAAAGACAGCGTATAAATCCTAAGCAAAAAAAAATCCACAAAAAGCTTTAAGATTTTTGGACACCAAAGGACCAAAAAACAACTATAATGATCACAAAAGTCTTGAAAAGGGTAAAAAAGGGGGGCGGAAAACGTCGAGCTGCCAAAGAAAAATATGCCAATTCGGTAGTGATCCTCCTGACAATGTTTTGACAAGAACTCGTTTGCGAGCATAGCATGCAAAAGAGGAAGCATTTATTCACAGGAATGTCTATACCAACGTATCAGCGAGATACTAAAATTTTTAAAACATACATTGTATGTTAATTATATACAAAAAATTGTAAAACGTTTGTAATATAGAGGAAATTTAGTTTTCAGCATCCTTTTAATAAAAAATGCATTTTCTCAAGTATGTCGTTATTTAAACTTATACATAAGCTTTCAACATAACAGGTTCGCCATATTAAAAAGAATATTTGATAGTGAGCTAAGCTTTTCTTTTCGTTTGATTAACAAAATGGTACTTAGTGAAGCATTGCCTTTTATTAACCAGCAAAACTGTTTTTATGGTTTATCATATCAAAATGTCCGGATAGATTGGCATAAAGAACTTTTTTTCCACACGTACTTTTATTGTAAATTGAATTTAAATTGCGTTTTTGCGACGTCTATTGATTTTCATGTGAATCATTCATTTAAAAGTTTAAAATATGACTCATATTTGCTACTTGTTTTTTTGGCCTTGTTTTGTTATTGCTCCGCGCCTATTTGTGTTTACTTTTTTTTTTCGTCCATGGGCACGGATTTGATCATTTAATCCCTTCGATTTACAGCTAAAAATAAATCCGCATTCAAGAACTCCTTTCGATTTCTATATTGGTTTTCCCTTCGGTGATTCGCAACATGTCATATTAATGAATCAGAACAGGTAAGTAGTTCTGCTGTACATGAATTCGAAAGCTATAAATAGCTCTAAATGTTCTGATTTTTGAAACTTAGGTTATACATTTGTTATTTCCCTTTTTTAGTAGTACATGAAATTATAATTTGTTACATTTTGAATTAATTTACTCACAGCAAACCAAGTATACTATTAATGATTGAATTTGTCAATATAAAAAAGATTTCATGAATAAAACTTTAATAATTTTGCTTTTGATAATTATTCTTAATTTATATTTATGAAATTAAATGTTTGATAATAACATGTTGATATATTGGTTGTTTTGAAAAAATGAAACTTTAGTATATAAAGTTACATTTCATTGGAGACGGAGCGTGCACGTCGCTGAGAAGGCACAGGGCATCGGCAGATGATGGAAGTTCGAGTTATAATCGTTTAAGGCGGCTGCTTCGTTAAGTTACCTGCCGGTGTCCTGACTAATGCCGAGGTGAGTGGCCCTACAAAGTAGGCTGAGACGGCGAGGATGGTGTACTAGGGTGCGTGAGCCCCTAGTACAGATAGACGGCTTGTAAGGCAGGCCTATAGCTGGCACCAACAGCCCTTTTCAGGGCTAAACACCTTTCCTATTGTCACAGGTTACTGTACATTTAGGTTCTCATTGACCGCCGTACAGTGACCTACTTTTGGCTCAAAATTCATATCTTTGGCTAATACTCCGTGGAAATTGCATGGAGGTAAATTATTACCATTTTGTGCTTCAAAATTAACTCTTTAAGGACATGACTGGTGACATGTCCGGGGTCCGTACTCGACAGCGCAAGCTGCATTTTGTGCCCGAAAGGGCGGATGGACCCTCATTAAGCATTAACTAGAAGAAGAAGCGACAGTGATATAGCACACCACTTTGTGCTACAAAAATAACTCATTTGGCCACTATTCCAATGGTACGAGACCCGCATCCGTGTCCGGTGTATGTCCGTGAGTATTATTCCACGTGTACGTTATTTTCTTATAGAATAGCGAACAGAGGCTAATTATTTTTAGAAATGATATAATTTCATTTAAATACCAAATCCAGTCGTAACATCAAAGAATTAGGTAAAAAGAAAAAGGAAAAAGATTGAATACCAGTTAGGTTTTTGAATAACATCTCTTTAGCAACCGAAGACCAGATGTTGTTGTTTTAATCTGTCATTGGTGCATCATAAACTTATGGGTTCCAACACTATTTTGGTGAGCTTCTTAGTATTTTCTTTCGAAAACGATAAATTATTTAATTTCGTTCGAGGCATTTTGTCGTGACGCGACCTGTCCGTGACTGTGCGCGTCCGTGAAAAATAGTTCGTCCTGCGAAGGGTATGCCACAGCGAAACCTGTATTTTGTGGCCTTACGAGCGGATGGACCCTCATTAAGCATAGGCTATAGATAGATAGCATCATTGATTTGATCTGCATTTTGAACATGAAATGTTATGTTTTTTATGAATGGGTTTAAAGCAATTCAACAATTAAGTAGATTGATCTCCAAATAAATCAATTAACAAAAGATTGTTGTTAATATATATCACCAATGTCAAATAGCTTCTATATCTTTGACTCGCACGAACATGATGTTAGTCAATTTCCTCATACCTGACTAAAATTAAGGTAACAGTCTTCTATTATATTAATAAATACTGTATCACCATGTTACGCGTGTATAACAAACAAAAAATTCCTGAATTTGGTTTTTTTGAAATTCATCCCATTTTTACATTCCAGAGTGTATTCTACTTTCAGTATTGAAAGAAACCATTTTTTTTAATTTGACATGAAAAAAATGTATGTTATATTAGTATATTATAATATAAGTCCCTTTTGTTACTATTTGTATATTTGTTACAATTATAATAATACAAAAAAAAAACAGACCTTGATATTTTTATCATCTTATGCTACTGACTACAGTAGTGACACAAACAGAACATAGTACAGTCATGTCACATAACATTTACAAGTCTTGTAAGACTTGTTTGTATTCAATGGAATTACTTTCCTTACGAGGTAGGCATCAGTGAAAGCATTTTTTTATATTAAATATCTTTCCCCTCTTTTTAATTATGGACAGTGCATAAGATAAGTATAATTATGCAAAAAATGGTTTACAAAACATTCGTAAAAAATCTACAATAGTACTTAATCTGAATATAACATGACCTGTGCGTAGGAATAATTTGGTAAGGTATCTGTAATGAGCGCATTTTTTGTGCGGAGCTTCTCAATTGCTGCATTGCAGCAACATTTGTACTTGTATGTGTCATATTAAATTGCGATTATTTTGCATTGACATTACGTATTTTAATTGATCGATACCATTGTTTAAGAATTTAGCTATAGAAAAATTGTGTCACATAATTTTGTCAATAACTGTAATTTCATGGTTGTTTTTTTATTTTTAATGAATTGATTCATTTGCCTGATCTGATTAAACAGCGTGCATGTTGTCAAAATATATATGCAGAATTTCATTGTGTAATATCACATCGCGTTCCTGAACCATTTTTTTTTGTTTTGTAAATATTACCATTCATAATCTTAAATCATAAAAACCATAAAATTTGAATTTCTTGCAAAAAGTCTACAATATTATATAGGAATACACAAACCTACAATTGAACTAAAAATTACTATTATTTTTTTTGGGGGGGGGGAAGGGGGTTCTAAGTCTGATTTGAGTAAAAAAAAACAACGCTTTTTTCTTCTTTTTATTTTCGTAATTCAACATATGATTATCCTGAAAAAAAAATAATACAGTGAACGGTTGATCTTAAATTTTGTATACACGTTTCTGTCCGGACATCCATCAAATGGTTGCAATTTTCGAAGAAAAAAACAAAACAAAAACAAAACAAACAAAAAAAACCAAAAACATTTTAAGTCCTTTCCATTTTGACCACCAGCATAAATTTCCTGTCATTTCAAGCGTGTCTTTAAATGATAGTAGTTATCACCAAGGGCGACAAATCTTCAGACCTTATTTCAATTACGCACATGGTGGCCGCATGGTACTTGTGACGTCATTATGAATTTCGTCATAGCGTAGCCAAAAGCTGAGAACGGGGTTCTTTTTCGTTTGGACATAGAAGAGAAAGGTTGGAGAAAAATATTTTATTTTTATTTCTATTTGTTTTAAATTTCTGTAAAAAAAGAAGCTAAATTTACTTTCTTTAGATAAAAATGTTTTGTGCTTTGTCAGGAAAAGACTATAGTTCATCAGATTTAGCTGGAATGTAAGATCTACATTAAAATAAAAATAAAAAAATTTGGCCTCGTGCTTAGCAATGGAGGCAGATCTAAATGAATGTTGACTGAAGAAATAGACACGGTTTGATAAAAACCTATTAAATGGGTGTAAGTATAATGAAATATTTAGCTGGACAAATAATTTGAGATTATTCCAGCTTGTCTTATGTAGTCTATAGGTCAAAGAAAGTTAAAGTGATGCTGAAGCAGGTTTGCCGGCAGGGTTTTCGGACCTGGTAATTTTCAGGCCGTATGTTATCGCATTGGCAATTAGTATAAGATCTACGAAAAGGCGCATAAAATTTTTATAGCTGAAAACTGTTAACATTTATACAGTAGATCTACTGAAGTTTATACAAAATAGATTCAGACTTGCCTAAACCAAATTCGATATAGTTCTATGATGAATTTGCTGTTTTTGGTGTAAATTTACAGTCTATCTTTTATTTTTTCATATATCCTTCTGAATGGTTTTGTATTTGACTGAAAAATGCCACGGAAAAGAGCACTATTGGCGACTCAAGTCAACCAGAAAAGGGCAAAACGTATTAGATCTAATAGTAATACAGCAGGTATGCAGCAGAATTCTTTCGGTGTACAGTGCTCTATGGTCACAGACAATTCTCTAAATAGCACTATACAAAATCAGACATTGTCATCGGAAACAAATCCAGTCACCAGTCAGAACATGTCTTGTTCTACAGAACAACAACATGGAACATGTAGTTCATTCTCAGGTGGTCCTTCATTCACAGGTGTTGATAACCAGGGTATAACACCCAATGTGCACTGTATCACATCTCCTTATTTGGGCACATCTACAAGGGACTATGGATACCAATATAACCTTGGTTACGAACAAAATATTGGCACAACTCAGTACCTGGACACAACAGGTTATTATTATCCACAACATCAGACACAGACAACACATGTTAATTATGGTCCAGTATGCCAAGATGGAATGTACACCTATCCCCAGGCTCAGATAGCACCTACATATTGTCCAGGTGGTAATCCAATACAACAACATACCTTGTGGCAACCACAGGCTCAGACTGCATCAGCTGACCAGACTGCTATATCGGGTAATAGTTTTAATAATAATTCGATAAGTAATACTAACTCGCCTTTCAATTCTGTTTGTAATGATTTGTCACTTCATATTCCCAAAAAACTTAAAGAACAAATATGGCAGGGGGAATTCATTGATTTATCTATTCTCTTGCAAAAAGAAGAAGATGGACAACAATCCATCAAATTAGTGAATGGCGAGTTGGTGCTATCTAATGCCATTAAGAAAAATACAGTTTTAAATATCGAAAGGTGGACTGATGCCTTTTTGATTTACATACATATTATGGTTACAAAAAGTCCATTATTAGCTAAACATTTATTGCAGTACTTAAATACAATACGTTTAGCTGCTAAAAGGAACCCATCTGGTTGGGCGCAATATGACAAAATGTTTAGAAGAAATATTGCGCAACATCCGGGGACGCCTTGGTCAGTAATTGATGCTGAGCTTTGGCTCATTACAATGACAGCAAATCATAATGCTTTTGTACCACAGTATACCCAAAATATATGTTTTGATTACAATACAAAAGGCTTTTGTAACAAACCAGGTTGTTTTTATCAGCACAAGTGTAAAAAATGCAGGGGCAATCATCCTTCGTATGTATGTCGTGCACCCTCCATTCGACCAGACCTGGGTCGGGGTTCAACCAGTATAACAAATTCTTTCAGACCAAGATTATTCAGACCGGAGATCCAGCCAAGATTCCAACCTAATCAAAAACCTTTTGGTATTAGGTCAAACACCAATAGACACGAGCTCCCTAAGTAAATGGCTCAGTAATTATGATCAAGAAAAAGCATGCTTTTTATTAGATGGTTTCAAAAAAGGTTTCAAACTCCAATATTTTGGACCGCATTATTCTGTTTTTTCAAAAAACCTTAAATCAGCTTCCATGCACCATGATGTTTTGCTACAAAAATTGAGAAAGGAAGTAGAATTAGGAAGAATGTTGGGACCTTTTAATAGCCCTCCATTTTCTAATCTGAGGGTAAATCCACTTGGTCTTGTTCCAAAGAATTCTGGCGGTTGGCGGCTAATCACGCATTTGTCTCACCCTGAAGGCTTAGGAGTAAATGATTTTATAGATCCAAATTTATGTTCAGTGAATTATTCAAGTTTTGACAAGGCAATTGACATAGTACACAGGCTCGGAAAGGGGGCTTTAATGGGAAAAAGAGATATAAAATCAGCATTCAATCTATGTCCAATACACCCTGATGATTTTGATTTGCTTGGTATATATTTTGATAATAGATTTTGGGTTCAAAAGATGTTACCACAAGGTGCATCAATTAGTTGTGCTATTTTTGAAGAATTTTCAACATTTGTACAATGGGCCACACAAACATTCAGTCATAACTCTAACATAGATCATTATTTGGATGACTTTTTCTTTGCGGGTAAAGCATATTCAAATGATTGTTTAACACTCATGTCTAATTTTGAATATGTTTGCAAGGATATGAATATCCCTATAAATGAAGAAAAATCTGAAGGCCCGTCAACAGTTCTAACCTATTTAGGTCTTGAAATTGATAGCCAAAAAATGACTGTCCGCTTACCATCAGAGAAAATAGTTAAAGCTCAATCTCTTATATTAGATGCTATAGGTTCTAAAAAAATAAGGCTGAAGGAACTGCAGTCTATAGTGGGGATTCTAAATTTCTTTACAAAGGCTATCCCATCAGGCAGGGCATTTAATTGTAGGTTATATCAGGCTATGGCTCATGCAAAAAGACCACACCATTTTATTCGTGTCAATAACCAAATGCGGGAGGATTTAAATATGTGGTTGTATTTTTTGAAAAATTTTAACGGGATAACAATATTTAGTGATATAGATTGGGTTACAGACACCGACCTAAATCTTTTTACTGATGCGGCAGGTAATAAGTCATTAGGCTGTGGTGCATATCTGGACGGTCAGTGGCTATGTCTTAGATGGCCAGATTTTTGGGGAGAGGAAATCTTAAGAGATATTACATTTCTCGAGTTAATACCTATAGTGTTGAGTTTTGTAACATGGACTGGACAATTTAAGGGAAAAAAGATCATAGTTCATTGTGATAATGAAAGTTTGGTTCATATTATTAATAAGAAATCATCAAAAAACCCAAAAGTTATGTTCTTAATTCGGAAATTAGTGTTAACACTTCTTTTCAACAATATTCAAATTAAGGCAATGCATATACCATCTGCCAAAAATGAAATATGTGATGCAATTAGTAGATTTCAAATGTCAAGACTATTCAAATTGCTTCCCCCTGAAGCATCAAAAACACCTGTAAAAATTCCTGTTGAATTTCAGATACTTTTCAACAGGAAGTGTACAGCTTGGTGAATGGGTCCCTTGCATTGAACACAAACAGAAATTATAATACAGCTATTTCTTCATTTGAAAGATTTAGGGTTGGAATGAGATATACACATGTTTGGCCGCCAACTTTACAGCACATTATAGAATATATTGCCTTTATGTCTCAATTGGGATATGCATATAAAACTGTAAACTGCCATATTTCAGCTATCAGTTTCAAAAACAAAATAAACAGCATGGTTGACATGACTAAGGTTTTTATAGTAAGAAAAATGTTGGATGGAATGAAAAAGATACAGATGAAAAAAAGGAATATTGTCAAGAATTGTTTATAGCTTGTCACATATATGCATGTCCCAATATGAGGTGATATTATTTAAGTTGGCTTTCCTGATGGCTTTCTTTTGTCTGCTCAGAGTAAGTGAAATTAAATTCAATGCAAGTGACCTCCAAATTGTACAAGGTCATTTAGTTATTTATTTCAGGCACTCTAAAACAGATCAGTATGGAATAGGTACTTCTGTTAATATAAATTTGAATAACTGTTCCTTTGATAATATTTCTCTTGCCGAAACCCTGTGGTCATATAAAAGACTAAGACCAAACACAAGTGTGCAATTTCTTTGTCACATTGATGGTACACCACTGACTCCTTATCAGTTCAGATATATGCTAAATAAGTCACTTTCATTTATTGGGGAATCAACACATCAATTGAAATCTCACTCCTTTAGAATAGGGGGTGCCACATATTTATATTCTAAGGGTGTCTCTGAGCAGAGAATAAAGGAAATAGGCAGATGGAAATCACCTGCTTTTAAAGGCTATATTCGCCCTTAATCTGTATGGTGCATTGGAAATTGGAACAATTTTAAGTTATTTGACAAAATAATTTACAAACAAAAAATAAAGATCATATAAGAATATAATGATGATATATACTTTAAACCTTATTATTACTATTTTGAAATACTTAAAAGTTTAACCTAAATGTTTCTTTATTAGGAATAAGTAACACACATGTGTGGATTATTGGTTCATCTATTATAAGGGATGCCTTCTATCATGCCAAACAAAGGTATGGGAAGGACCTCGGTCTAGAAAATACAATTATTACCTGGAAATTTAAGCCTGGTTTGCTGACTGAAGGCCTACTTCACGAGTTTAATACAATGTTGAATCGTAATAAATTACCGTTTGCCATAATTATACATTGTGGAGGCAATAATATTGGGAAAACCCCTTTAGACTATTGTAAATGGCTGCTTACAAATAATTTTGCCACTGTATTATCTAGTATTCCTGGAGTACGTATTGTCTGGTCCGGGGTTCTTCCAAGATTATATTATAGAGGAGAAAATAACCACAAAAAGTTGGATAAGGCTAGAAAAAGATTAAATAGTTCTTTGGCTAAATTCTGTATTACAAACGGTGGTGGATATATTAGGTATCCAGATATTCAAGAGTCTCAGGAATTCTTTAGAGACAATGTTCATTTATCTGTTAAGGGTCTTGACATTATGGTTGACACTCTCAGGAATGGGATTTACAATATCATCTTTACAGGCAGTAACTGTTTTCCGTAGCATATTTAAATCCGGCTGACAGTGACAGCTTCCGAATCATCACCCCCATACGGTTAGTTTCTTATGGCGGGGCTTGCTCTTTGTTGGCTACTTTCCAGCCAAATGAGCTGCGCCTTTGGCTTAATGTCGATTCGTACTGTCACTTATAACATTACATTATGTTTATGTATAACACATTTCATATATATTTCATACAATCGCAGGGTAAATATTAAGCTTTATCATCATTGATGAATTTTCAATACATTAATGCAGTGTAATTTTAATTACTTCCGATATTCCGGTGTTCGGCATCCGATTTTCCGGAGTAATATTACAAGCTTCCGATAGTCCAGAGCCAGTTCTTCTCCCGATTTTCTGGAGTAATGTGATCGCTTTATAGCCTTTCTTATAAGGAAGCGCGATTCACATCTTATGTTTAGCTCACGATGTTCCGGAGCTACTCTACTATCTAAACGTACTTCCGATTGATCCGGAGTTACTACTTTACGACTACACTGCAGTTTCTGAAATCTAAGTTTAAATAGTTTCCGATATTTGAATCTTACATACACTGCGATTGTATTTTTAGTATCATGTTTTAGAATTTATGTCAGCCATGGCCATGTCTTGCCAAAATATCATTAAACATAAATAAGTTAAACATCTTTGTTTTTTGTTCCTCTTGTGATAAATTTCATGTCATTTCAATCGTGTCTTTAAATGATAGTAGTTATCACCAAGGGCGACAAATCTTCAGACCGTATTTCAATTACGCACATGGTGGCCGCATGGTACTTGTGTATGGAGGCTATTCGTTGCCAAAAATCCAGTCTTGTTGATCTGAGTTGAACAGTTTGTTAATGGAAAAAATACAATTGTATTTCTTTGTATGTAAACTCCAATGTTGCATACTTCGATTGAGTTTGCCGATTTAACATTGTAAACATGCATTTCAACAAAATACATTTTGTTAAACGACAAAACATTAACTGATAGTAGCAATACCAAGTGTTCGAATACTCAAAACAGAAGTTACATTCTTAGCTTTACATTGTCGAACCATCATGATTCAGATCAGCATAATCCAGCTTTACACGTTTTTCAATAGGAGATAAAATAAGCTCCGCCCATTTCCCCGCCCACTAAATCATCGTAAATAAACGTATTTTCCGCTCATTTTCGGTATTTACCGTCGGCGACAAGAAGCGGCGTAGTTTCCGTTTATCATACATTTTAGGTGTTTAGTTCTACAATCAACATCAGCGGACTTTAAAGGAATATAGGCATATACGTTTTAAAACGTTGTAGACACCACATTTCCTGGAAAAAGAAACTTAAACCCCCCCCCAAAAAAAAACAACAAAAAAACACCAGGTTACATACTGTCTGAGGTTAAATATTTTTCAAGGAAGTGAAAACTATTGAAAAGACTATATTCAACGACAAATAGATTTTACTGATGGTATTCCAATTTGCATAGGAATGAGTAACATTTACAGTTAAGCTGCTACCTTACCACTTTCAAATTTTCATGTCAACATCTGATAGAGATTTTGATACGACTAATTACTAATACAGACCAAATTCTGGCTGTTGTCTTTCCTAGTAGTACTATTATATTAGTAGCCTTATTTCTAGCGTATGACTTGACAAGAAAAAAACTTTTAACAAAAGTAAAATTATAACCAAAGTTGTATGTACCCTTTCGTACATAACTTTTTATTTTTACCATATATTTTCCCATTTTTCCCATTTTGTTTTTCAATAAGTAAAATTTAAATGAGTCCAAATGTATGTATGTTGATTATCAATTTATGTATACCTTGTTTATTTTATCTCTTAGAAAGCCATCACCTACAAAACTTAATAAATATTCTGTGTAGTATTTCATGTACATAACAGTAGTTCTCTGTTTTTGATTATATAGACAGAAAATCTAGACAGCAAATCTAGGTAACAGCTAATGACAGCATGTAGCATGTATACACATATTTTAGAGGTGCTATTGATTCAGCACAATGCATGAAAAGACCTTAACCTACGCCAGCTTACAAATATTTAACAATAAAAGGCTAAATCACATCCTATGACTCAAAATACCTCCCAATGGAGGTTAACAGAGTTGCCAGGATACACTGAATATTTATTTCAACATTAAAATGGGACAAATTCACAAGTTTTGGTTATACAACGGAATTATCGATAGTAAACTTTGCATTGTTTCGTGGTTATACACTTGGTCACTACAATCCAACATAGCCCTTTAAAGAAAGAAGGCACATGCTTATTGTTCAGTTCTCTTTATTCGTGTTGCCAAAAGTGCCTTCCATGTATCGCATTCTAGTACTATTTGCTGAAGGTAAAAAAAATAGATATGCTAAAGAGTATTGCCGTGGCTCACAAAACCCTATTGTTGATATCAATGAACAGTGATGTATGTCATTATATATGGGAAACATTTCCTTATGTTATTGCACCAACTTTAGTTTTTGCATATTATTATGCTCATTATCAGTATATACGTTGTTACTTTTTTACATTATATCTTAACCAATTTTGCATTACTTGAATATCCTGTACTAGAATACGTTTTAACAAAATCAGAGGATGTTCAAAGTCAAGATTGATGTAACAATTTCTATATAATTTGAAATATTTTTGTACCAGCAAGAGTTACCTCTCTTTATATTCTGCTTTCGTGAAATTGGCTCCGCCTATTAATTTTCGTCTATTTCCGTGATAATTCCATATATGGAAGTTGCAAAATCGTTTACAAATGTTAATCGCGTTAGAATGTAAAGTGTGGTGTTGTAAACCTGAGTGTGTCAAGTTGATGCAGTTACATTCTCAACGTCATGATGCACAGCATTAAACGTATTGTGTACGTTCTATCGTTTACATTTCTACATGTCGCAAAGTTGAAAGTATACATTTATAAATACAGTTTGCAATTTATCTAAGTTGCATGTTAACTGCTTTCATTTTATCAAATCGAGATAATCAAAATGCTTAATACCAGTGCAGTATGTAACTCTCGGATCGACAATTAGATTTTTAATAATCTGTTTAGTAGAACCGAAGTATGCATTGTCAAGTTTCAAAGGCTAGATTTTTGGCAACGAATAGCCTCTATACTTGTGACGTCATTATGAATTTCATCATAGCGTAGCCAAAAGCTGAGAACGGGGTTCTTTTTCGTTTGGACATAGAAGAGAAAGGTTGGAGAAAAATATTTTATTTCCTACCCATCCAACCCATATTATATGCAATTTTATGAACAAACTTCTCTCTGCCTCTAATTTTATTTTTCAGAATTTGCTGCACAAGTCAACTACGTTTATATATGTGCATGTTGCATCAACATTGTCATGGCTGACGTTGGAGGGGCTTTTTGAGATCTGATGTCTTGTTCGTGAATATAGGACATTACTGCAAAGGAACATTCATTGTCATGTTGCTGAAGTTATATAATCATAATGTGTTAAGTGCATGTTTTACATACATTATAAGAATTTCATCAGATCACCCTCTAAAAGAATTATAGTGAGATTTACGTTATTATGAAATAGACATATGCATGGACATATACAGTGAACTTATAACTACGGCTTAATGTCGTGTCGGCTTAATGTCGATTCGTACTGTCACTTATAACATTACATTATGTTTATGTATAACACATTTCATATATATTTCATACAATCGCAGGGTAAATATTAAGCTTTATCATCATTGATGAATTTTAAATACATTAATGCAGTGTAATTTTAATTACTTCCGATATTCCGGTGTTCGGCATCCGATTTTCCGGAGTAATATTACAAGCTTCCGATAGTCCGGAGCCAGTTCTTCTCCCGATTTTCCGGAGTAATGTGATCGCCATATAGCCTTTCTTATAAGGAAGCGCGATTCACATCTTATGTTTAGCTCACGATGTTCCGGAGCTACTCTACTATCTAAACGTACTTCCGATTGATCCAGAGTTACTTCTTTACGACTACACTGCAGTTTCTGAAATCTAAGTTTAAATAGTTCCCGATATTTGAATCTTACATACACTGCGATTGTATTTTTAGTATCATGTTTTAGAATTTATGTCAGCCATGGCCATATCTTGCCAAAATATCATTAAACATAAATAAGTTAAACATCTTTGTTTTTTGTCCCTCTTGTGATAAAGTTTATTATCAAGTTGTTTAAACATTTCTTTATAAATGACAATAATTTGTTTCAAAAAGAGGAATTTTTGATTATTGAAAAAATTTATACGAACATGTAATTTGTCTTGTTATGATTCGTTTTTGAATTGAATATATTCGTATAAAATAACTTACTTAGAGATACTTGCTGCTCACAGGCGTGGTTTCCAATCACGGCTGTTTATCTAAAAGACACATAAAAATCCGCACATGGTCTTAACTGTGTCGCAAGAAGTTCAAACACAATTCTAATGCCATTTAATGTCAATTTACCTTACCGCCGTACAGTATCTAAATTATTTGTATAGTAACGCACATGACTTTTTGTTACCTCTTTTTGAGTACTTAAATGATGAATTTTAACCATTGTTTGTCCTGATGAAGATCATTGTAATAATCAAAACTAGTAGACTTCATTAAATAAATTCAACCTATTAGGTGGTGATGTGGTTTCTCTAAGTTCTTCTCTGCCTTCAATGTCTAAATCAGTTCAAAATGAATTTATGATTTTAACCTTTTGTGTAACTTTGACATTGGAGAAAGTCGAACTTGCATGTGTGGCAGTTATTATTTAACACTATCATCTTCGATTCATGATCAACCACACACATTGAGCATGGAGCAGTTTTAATTTTGTGTGACAATTGATACTAGTTAACATACAGTGCAATATAAGCTTTATAAAGCGATCACGACGATTAAATGTTTTCTTTAATTGTTCATTGAAATGCTAAGGCAGATGATTATCCTTTCTCATCCTTTGCTTAAGATATTTATAGCTCATGATCACTCAATATAACAACCAAATTCTAAAAGAAAACTTCAAAACAAAGAGAAAAATCAACAACAACACCCCAAAACAAAACTGTTCTGGATCTTTCAAGGTTATTTTTATGTTTAATATTTTCATCAACTCATACGCAGTTTTAAAACTTTATATCAACATAACAAAATAATCTATTTATTTAAAAGAATGTATAAAGAGCAAACTATCAATTTAGTTTGAAAAAATGTAATTTTTATTCTTTTGAAGCATTGAATTTTTTATGAATAATTAATTTAACACGGTTCAACAGTCGTTTTGCCAATCGATCAATTTTCATTTTCTAAATGTTTAAGAGTCGAAAATATTTTCTTTTGTGTAAACTTTTAATAAGAGTCTACAAAACCAGACATATAAATGATTAATAGTTTTAAAAAAATTAAAATATTTGTCTATGATAATATCATTGTACACAAGTTCCAAAATCTGTTTAAAATCAAATACTTATGCTCACAGTTTACAATTTCGTTTTGTGTACACATTTGTTAGTAATGATTATAAAAAAGTACGAAAAAAGTACGAGATGTAGTGTAATGCAAACCATTTAGAAATTTACTGGAAAAATATTTCTAAAATCTATATTACTTGTGTGTAAAGTAATACATGCATTGATAACTGAAAATGTTACGTTGTGTGTGACTAAATGGATAAACTCTAATAATAAAAAAAAATGACATCTAAACTGTCAACAATAAATTAAGTGTGTATGATAGAAAATCTACAAATGTTTTCATAAAGGTAGGAGAGAACACAAATCTACAAATGCTTTCCTAAAGGACATCCCATCTACCTATCATCGACTTATTGTTCTACAAGAATAACGTTTACATGAAATTTTAGAAGCAACACCTCGATGGTCTTTATCACGAACACTTTACTCGGAAAGTACAAAAATATTTAAATGCATCGTTTTATTTTTAATCGTAGTGCAGACGCAAGTATGAAAAAAGGACTTAACTCGTTATCCATTTGTTACAAATAGTAAGTCATATTTAGAAAAGTAAGGACACACACGTAAATGACTTTTTTATATATTGGTTTAAGACTGAGACACCGGGACACGTATTGTAATGCCCTAGAAATTTTACCTTTTGTGATTTCACTATTAGATCTACTTATACTTTCATTTGTGAAGCTTTTACAGGTGAATCTAGTTGTGTTCTATTTAAAAGTATCATGAATAAAGTAATATTTGAAATATTTTTTTTTTACTCTTTCCTAGTTACTGTAGCACAAAAGCGCTGGAAATTGTTTACTCGAACGGCTTTCATCGTTATTCTTTTCGCCGATGAATAGCCGTCGATGTCATCATCAAAAAGAGGTGAACGGCTGATGACGTTATTAAAATTTTGATGACACTCAAACTTAAATACCCTATAACTTTAACAGAAAAAACATTTTTGAAGGTATGGTTTTGAATATTCAATGACGAAATGTTGACGTTTACGAATCGTATGATAAAAGGATTTATAATCTTGAGAAAATATAAGTTTTTGCGACTTAAAAATAAAAATGCCGCATCTCATCGGGTAGTGTGATTATTTTCACTCAAAATTCCCGTGAAGTAAAGCTTGCACAGGGCCAGAAATTTGTTAGTATGCTCCTTTGGATGATGACTATGAATCCATAACATTGATTTACTCGAACACGGTGGAGATATGTTAAAAATAGATGAATACTTACCGTCAGTCAATTGTGTTTCGTGCGCCGACATGAACATACTAGTACAGCTATCGACGATTGAACTGCTGTCTGCCCATTTGATTGTACGGTGTTCAAAGGACATCAACTTAAATCTACGTATTGTGCCAGAACTTTAATCCTTTCTGAATCCAGAAGCTTTTCCCTAAATTTTATTCATGGTAGAATCATGTGGTTTCGTGACTTCTGTCAAAATAGTTTATTGTACTATTGCACATCCTAGATGTTAAAGTTTGATTGTATATGATGCAGCCTCATTTAATATGTGTAGATGAATCCATCTGGATATAATTGAAAACACTGTATATTTACGAAATTTGTAATGTATATTTTCCATGTTGGCCATGTTGGACTGTTTCGTTGACTTACGTATTGAATGCATTGGATAGTACTTTACTCCTTTCTGATGATTTGTTTACTAATAGTGTAATTAAGAGATGTGATATTGAGATATATTTATTCTTATTACAAGTTATACTTTATGCATTTTGCTGATTAGGTGCCTATTTCGGCGAAAGTAGATACCCCACTTAACTATTTAGTAGGAGCCTACGGAAAATATTTAGGGGTCTCACAGAAAAAAAATTGTGAAGCAGTCACCCCCCCCCCCCCCCGAAAAAAAAATAAAAAACGCGGAGTCTACAAAATATTTGTCGAGAGTTCTTTTCCACAAAGTTGTGGATAGTGTGGGGACTGTGGCATATAAATAGCCAGCTCTCCTTCATTTGGGAGTTTCAACATCCAAAATTTCACTTTGTGCACCATTTTGGCTTTTGTACACTTACGCATTTATTTGAAATTATTGTGGTGCACAACATTTTATTAATTTATCTTTGGGATTTTACGAGTTTAAATGATCTGACATTTTAATGTCAAATAACAAAATGTACAAAGATTTTACCATTGGAGTTCATCTATCGTTTGCTTTAAATATGTATACCTGCATGTTTTATGCAATAAATATATTGAATTGAATTTAATTTAAAATTGTACGCCCCCCAGACTAGCCAAAGTAAATTAAAAAAATAACTAAGATTTTAAGAAAAGTTAAACCTTTTTATATAATTCAAGCAATACTTTACATGTTACATGCAAAGATATGACTGATTTTGCAGTATTTATCATCATATTCTTTCTACGTGACTAACCCAGTAAGTTATTTAAGTCTGAATTTTTTTAATTTATTTGGTAATTTACGTGGATTGAAAGTGACGTTTGCAATGTGTTAATTACATTCCTTTTTTCACGTGAAAATAATTAACTTTTTTAATATTTTTTTTTGCATTTTCATGAAAAAAGCATAAATCTGGTGCCAAGATTATGTAAGCATTTGAGTGATGTATCCACCAATTGATGAAAGTCGTGTAGATGAAATAGGTCAAATTGCCTTCAGTTTTGATACAACGTTTTATTGTCCAATAAGCAATCGGTTTGCATTAAATGTTCATATTTACTGGTCCTAAGCATCATTTCTAGACCAATTAAACATATTTATTTGTGTTGTTGTGTTATTCTGTTAAATATTGGGCAAATTGAAAATCATTGTATTTCTTTAATTAAAGTTGAGTAACTTATCATTTTAACAGATTAAAATTTACAATTAGCTATCCATAAAACATTATTCTATTTATTTAACAGGTGGCAACAACATATTCTTTCTGATCTTAAATTACCATTATGCCACATATATTCCACGTTTAACTGTGAAATCCGAAATTGAACGGTTTTTCCATTTATAAAAAACAATGTATATTTGTTATTGAAATGTATAGATATAGATATATTCAGTCTACCAATTAGTCGGAAATATGTCTAAGAAGACAAGATATATTACATATTTAAGACTTTTTGTCTTGATTCGTCTAGATATAGCCATACCCGTATCTAAACAACTGTTGGCGTACATTCGTATCCCCCAACGTTTTATTGTAACTTTAATATTTTGTAACATCCTCCTGGGCACCGTATTTAATTAAGTTTATACATTCTCTATTTAATTTGCATGCCGTATTTTGTTGTTATGTTTATCCACATCATTTCCCTCAAATATTTCAATCTAGCTGATGACACTTATTTAAAAGAAAAGTAGTTTTAAAATATTCAGCCGGATATTTCAAACTGAATTATTATCATATTTTTTTTTGAATATAAAATTTTAATGTTTACTTATTTTCTCTTACAAAATTATTCAAAGAGCAATCTTGCATTATAACTTGAACAATTGTTAGATGTTATTCATTTGACGCACTGAAAACTTTATAAAATGAATTTGAAAGAGTTAAGCTTTTTTTTCATTTTATATTATACTAAATATTATAAAGTAAAATGCAATTGCTTGACGAGTAAAGCTCTTTCAGAATATTTTTAATGACAAACGAGACACGATACATAGATAATAAACTGGAAAACTTGTTTACATAAGTTTTGAGTGTGTGCTTATAATTGCATAAGTTTTTGTACATTTGAATTGTTATGTGAAAGCTCGTATTTTAATGTAATGTTAATTGTCCATATGCAAATAAATGCATTTATATACTATTTATATGATTATTAATATGCTACTAACGTCGCGACAACTTGTATGTAGATTAACTTTTAAAGCTGCATGCCTGAAGATGAGCAAAAATATTTCAAGAAAATCAAACATAAGAAAAGTACTAAGATTGCAAGAAAAGGAAAAAAGTTTCAAGGTTCACGTAATAATTAACATGTTATATGTGGTTAATGACTGATTTTGCAGTATTATCCATTGCATTCCTAACACAGTAAGGGCTATTTGTGCATTTGTACGTGGATTTTAAGCTCCGTTTGTAATAGGTTATTCACTTTACATAGATCTCCTTACAATATTTTGCTTTTAAATACATTTTCAAAACTTTCATGAAAATAATCATTAATCTAGAGGCATGTTGCTTCAAGATCTTATGGCATCCTAACCTGGCAGTTTTAAATAAAGCTCTTCATTAATTATCATTTAGAGATCTTGTACAAAAATAACATGTATTCAGGCTAACCATCTAATCAATGGGAAGGGAATGGGGTATATCAGGTGTTCGGATTCCTCTTCTGTCCGTTAAAAGAGACCTACGGATTCATCAGGATAATGGGCCTATGAGTATATTATGAAATTATCTCATGACAATTTGTAACGATTTAATATATGCCAGTTATGTCAAAAGTATCGTCAGGTTGTTTGTCTAAGAACTTTAAATTCGATGACAACGTAAACCTCGAAATGTTTTTTTCTGTATGCTTTCAAAAGGGGCAATAGTAAACAGTGAAAGGGTAGTCACAAAAGTGAATTAGTCGGTTTTATTTGATTTATAAACTTCATCATTATTAGTATTCTGACTTATAATCCCAAAACGAGAGGGGGTCTAATGTTTTGACATTTGGAAATGATAGGTTGTAATCGCTGTGTTAGAATCGAATGCGTCGCATCTTGTGGCCAATGGAAGTCTCTGTTTCTGTAAGTTAGTACATTAATAGTCGAGATTTTAACGTAGCGACAAAAAATGAACTGCACCCGACCAGAAAGTAAAGGTAAGGGTCATGAATGTGATTGAAATACTGTGGACCCATGAATCTGAGAGTTAGGAATATTAATAAAAGACGATACACGATAAAATAATCATAACTTTGACGCCACAAACAACATTTGCTTGGCCTTTATTTTACAATAGTTTTGCAACAGAAGAAAAATCAAGAAATTCGAAAATGCATGTCTATGTGCGTGCAAAGTGAATGAGAACATTTAAGCTAACGCGCCGGATTTTTTTTTCAATTTCTATCTACTGCGTGGGAACGTTAAGCGAACTGATCAGTCCGAGCTGATCAAATGAGATATAGAGGATATTTGTTTGTTTGTGTGTAAGATGAAATTTTATTTCATCGAGTGGGTTTTAAAACAGTATTCTCACGAGTGGCGTAGCCACGAGTGAGAATACTGTTTTTAAAGTTCACGAGATGAAATAAAATTACATCTTACACAACAAACAAACAAATTTTCTTATTATTTAATGCTAAAAAACAAGTTTAAACGAAATTTCCATAATATTAACATAAATATTAAAATCTGTTTCCCCATAGAGAGCCCCATTTAGTTCGAATTTCTCATTGAAAACAATAAGTCTTGAGCTGAAAAATAAGTCCGACAATCAACGTTAAATGACAGTGATATTATTTATTTTGTTTAAAAAATATGAATGATCGCTTGTTTTAATAATAAAAACAAACAATTCTTGTAGGAGGAAATTCCAACCATCTATCCATATTTCTGTTACTTACTGCGAATTTATATTAGACCTGGCTTTGTTAAATGTAAGCGGCAGCCATTTTTTAAAGTTATGTATTTCACGGGAGGAAAATAATTGTGTTTGATTCAGAGGGATATCATTTGGATTTGTTAGTCATACACCTTTTTAAAAGAAAGAAAACATATTTGAGGATTGAAACAGACAAAAAATAAGTGTTGACAGATGTGAAAACATGAAAAAAAGCAGCTATGAAAATGGAAGACTTGGAACTTGCTCGGAACGCTGGGTGGTTTACTTGTTCTACGAGCTGTAGCTGTCATTGCTTTTCAATTTTTCATAAAAAGCATACGGCAGTTATTACTCGTAGGATACTTTAATATGCCCGAATGTCATCAAGAGCAGTTTGCATGTGGAAGGAATGTATTTTTCAGACTGTAAAAATGAAACAAAAAATTTAGAGACGAAATTTAGTGATTGGAATTTGAATGAATAGTTTTCTTCTTCTTATTACTTTTGATATTTAAGTTATTTATCAATTTCAGCTTTGCGTTTTCTTTAAACAGCCTGACATTGTCAGAATTGTCAGCAAAAATAAAATTGAGGTACCACATGGGAAAAATCTTAAAAAAGTAGTTTCTTCATTGAAAAGTGTAAAATTATATTTTGATAACTTCCACTGTGAAATTATCAAACATAGTTTTCACGGATAAATCAGAAATCCACTGAAAAGCATAAAATAAAAAGGTATATTTTCAACTGACGCGCCGTTAAATTTATAATAACTTTTTGTTGTTTAATTTCTGTTTTTTTTTTACTGTATTCGGTTGGGAAGCTAGCGCATTTCAATTTGTTTTTTTTGTGGGGTGGGGGGTGGGGTGGGTGGGTGGAAGTTTCGTTTCACCTATACAGAAGAGGTCATATTGTTACTTTCCAGCTTAAATGGCGAGGAAGACCTCATATGTCCCTCTTTACATTACTTCAGGCACAAACGGACACCTGAGTGGAACTGTCAACGTTCCTAAATCATTGGATAGCTTTCTTACATGAAAGAATATGACGTTCTTTCAGAGATTCGAACCCATTATTTGTGGGAACAAGTGATATCTCCTTGGAGATTTTGGTTGATCAAATATCATTTATAAGAAAAAGTACAGAAGGATGGTTAAAATGGTTTTGATGATGTTCTGAGATATCATTAATTTAAAACAGCGTATCTACCGTCAACTGTTATATATATTCATTGTTAACTGTTATAGATTTTCCATGTCAATAGTTGTGTAGGTATTCCCTGTCAACTGTTAAAGATATTCACTGTCAACTGTTATCGATATTTCATATCAATTGTTAAAGAAATTCACTGTCAACTGTTAAAGATATTCCACGTTAATTGTTGTAGGTATTACCTGTCAATTGTTTCAGATATTCCATGTCAATTATTATAGACATTTAGTGTCAACTGTTATAGATATTCACTGTCAACTGTTATAGATATTCACTGCCAATTGTTAAAGATATTCCCTGTCAACTGTTATAAATTTTAGCTGTCAACTGTTATAGATATTAACTGTCAACAGTTATATATATGCATTGTCAATTGTTGAAGATATTCACTGTAAACCGTTTGGCGCTTTGTCATGCTATCGCTAGCGACAGCACGACTCACATAAGCGTCCCAAATCAGCCATCATATATATCTCTTCATCTACAACGTCTACAGATATTAAAACAAAACGTTTTACCAAGAAATTAGCAAAATGACTGCAAATTTTTAATCATGCTTCAATGACTTCCATGAATTAAGCAAATATTAATTGGTCGCGAAAATTTGCAGGTTTACAGTATTATCTTGGTAGGTTTTTATCGCTTGCTTGAAGATGTTTTGGATTCCGCTTGCATGGTGCAGTGCGTGTTTGCACGTTTGCCTGTGTGAAGGTGTGTGGCTGTGTATTTTCTTAATATGGAGACTACGATTGCTAAGCAAATTTAGCCAATTTATTAAAAAATAATATCCGGATAAAATTTCGACATCCATGACAATGTCTGACATTTTTATAACAGATATCCGGGATAGATCTTTTTAATATACTGAAAGCGTGGGATTGAGGGTTACCATAAAAGACATGTGCGAGCGGCGGCTTTCAACCATTTGGTATTGCGCAGTTATAGTGCATCGTATGTGTGTGTGTTTTTTTTAATATGGAGACTACTATTGTTAAGCAAATTTCGCAGATGCATAAAACATCTAATATTCAAATATTATTACTATCCGGGACTTTAGAACTTCGTAATAATGTCAAAATAATTTATATGATTTTGCATAATACATAGATCCGGGATGGATCTCTTTGATATACTGAAAGCGTGGGATGGATGGTTAGTTTAAAAGACCTGTGCGAGCAGCAGCGTTCGAACATTTTGGTATTTCGCAGTATCCAAAGCATGACAGGAGCTACTATGATTGTTACGCTGTTTGCAGTCTTGGTAATTAAAACATTTAATTTATTACTTTTCATTTTATTTTATTTAATTTACGTTATCATTATAATTCAATGTTATTATGCTTTAGGTAGACAAAAGTTTATACGTTATGTTCATGTATATTTATGCTGTTAGTTTGCAGAAAGCCATACGATATTATTTTTATTTTTTTAAGTTGTTTTGAAAAGAAGAATATTTTGACAAAATAACTGTGTTCTCTAATTTTCATCATTTGACATGTTTAAGGATTTGTGTATTAAGTTCGCGTTTGCTCTAACAACATAGTGCATTGATGATTTATTTTGCTTGATATTGCGATAAAGTAGTGATTTATCTTATGTGCATACCTTTTGAAATTAGTAATTTGTTATTTGTCACAAATCATTGAAATAAAATCAATTCTTAGATATACCTTTGTGTATTAGGAAGTAGAAAGGAGACCGATCGTTAAAATTTTAAGATCTTTAAACCGGTCCTAGCGCTTGTCATTATTTCATAAACCTGTTGCTTATATTTATATTTACATGTTAATCTGTAAAGTCTGATTTTACTAATTACCAGTCTTGATTATCTTGTCAGAGAACTCGTCTAAACATCTATAATTGAAATTTTGAAAAAATGTTCCAACGGTCATTGCAGTACTTTAAGATCAAATAATTAATAACATGACATGAAAGTATCTAATAACCTGGTGGGACTCGACCAACAGTGGTGTAGGGCAAGTGACTTAAAGTCAACGAGCTTAAGCAATCATTCACGGACGGCACTATAATTATATAATATTGATGCATTTTAAAACACTCTCTTTAGCTATCATCATAAGAAGATGAAAATAGAGCGATTGAACAATGTTTAAAATTCTACAAGTATAATACACCTGTTAGAGCTTTAGAATTTTTATACACAATTTAAATCTATCTATTCTTTTATTCTAATTATCAATTATCTATCCGTATTTTAGTGACTTACTTATTTTCGTAATCTGTTTTCAGGGGCTATTTGCCTCGTTTGCGAGCTGTGACATTACCAAAGAAGACGTTGTTGCCCGGGGAATCGAAAGCAGTAAGTATTTGTTAAGTCATAAGCACAAGAGCTTTCACACTTGTTGCCAGTAAAATGATTGCCAACTAATAAAACTGAAGACTGCAATTCATAATGAAATCAATGTTGATTTTCCATCACATTTTTATTACCTTAACTCTGCTATATTCTAAAATTGACTTGTTCATCTTCCATTTTTGAACTGTCCATTATCATCTTTAAGAATATGAAGATGAAAATTTTATTTTGACCTGCCAACATTATTGAGCTTGGTTAGAGTGACCCAACCCTATATTGATCGCAAAGGATAGTCACTTACGTTTCAAGTAGTGTAAAGGTTCTACATGTAGGAATGTGTCTGACCTGGTTTAAATTGAAAGTGAATGCCATCAAAATTCCTACTGGTAGGTTACCTACACTTATTGCTACGTTTAAAGTTTTTTTTGCGCTGCGTTTTAATTTAGATTAAGCATGACTCGTATGCAGAAATTTCAAATGAGCAACAACAATGTTCTGGTGACTCACAAGCATTTGTTGACAAGATAAGAAGTATACTTGTACCTGTTATATTTCGAAAAGGAACCTGAAATTACAACTTCAAACTTCCTCAATTTATTTACTATATTATTGTGATTACCATATAATCACGATTATAGAATAAACTATCTATACGGTCAATTATCGATCGCATTAAAGCCATTTTATTTTATGTTTTTTTAGTTTTTGAGTGGATTACATACATATGAATCAATTATATATTTAACAATTTCGCAGACGCGGTTTCTTTATTAATATACAACAACTCCTTTTTGAAAAACGATGTAGGATAATCCTTGCGCTACTTAAATGCAATAAACAACTTAATGAAAAGATAAGTAATACGATGCCATATTAAAAGTCAATACAGTTATTAATGACTCTTTCACGATGCGTAGATTTGATTTAATAAAATTACTTTATATAAAATTATAGGATTAGACCTTAGTGCATTCTAAAAATGATCAATTATAATATTTCGACTTTTTCGATTTTACGACCATGGCAAATACGTATTAATAAAGCAGTTGAATAATTGTCAGATATACCTAACTCTTTAGATAATCTATTTAATAATGTTGTAAAGTTATATGATCACTGAAATCAATTTCAAATACATTATTCTCATGTTGAATTTTCATAAGTGTTTAAACCTTAGTTGTCTAGGAACGGAAGTAACTAGCCTTTGCCACCTGACTGTATAGAGACAGGCCAATCCCTACATCCGCATGGTCTGATCAGATTCTTTATAGCTGGCAGACCTCATTTCCATCTTGATGTCCCCAAAATTAAAAATGGATTATTCTTAACATGCAAACTGGACATTATATACACACCGGTTTCTCAGTTATTAACACACACATAGAATGTTTTAGGGGGTAAAATTGAAAATTGAAAATTGAAACCGATTGTTTGATCAGTCAGATATGCGGCTTCAAGACACTTAAACTATTTCTTTTTTTTCAAGGCAACTCTCTTTGTTAAAGTTGAGAATGACAGGCTCTAGCTTATATTCCGTTAAAACTAACAAAATATTAAAAATAATTTTGGCCGATAGTTAATTCTCAATACTTTATTGAAACTTAGCAAAACGTCACGTGGTATAGGCGCCATATACATGCAATAGAGCAAAAATATATAGCAAATATTAGATATTACAGTGTTTGAAACACTGATGTTGATACTTTCGATAAAGTTGTATCATTCAATCATGAATATATTTTTTTCTCTTCAGGGCCGATTGCGTTTCAGGCTCAATTGAGATACAAGCAAGCATTTTTCCCCTTAAACGTGCCACTGGTTTTTCCCGTGTGTACATTGAACGAAGGCAATGGCTATAATGCGAAGACTGGTGCATTCACAGCACCTGTAGCTGGTCTCTACACGTTTAGTGCTCATCTATGTAGCAAACCTGGCAAACATATGAGGTTTGCCATGGTGAAAGGCCCCGCTATATTAGCAACTTCGGGTACCTATGAGAATACCGCCGTTGGATGTGCTTTTGTCAACACCATCGTTAGGCTTAAGAGGGGAGATAGTGTTAGGGTAGTGGCAAAATGGATCAACAGCCACTTATGGGCAGACATTTACCGTTGGAATTCATTTACTGGCTACCTTATAAACGCTTAGATTAAGCTTTAATTTCTTGTTTAAAGAAGTGCTCTGTGGCTTAAATGCATATTCACATTCCAATTAAAACCTGTTTTTAATAAGTAAAACAAAACAATTGAAAACACTTATAAAAAAACGCTTGGAGTGATAAATAACACAGTTACATTTTACAATTATTTTCATTACATGGATATTTTACAGAATTAGAAAAAATGTATATAAGTGTACATACTTGCAACATTTAGTAAATTTATAGATCGAAAACAACTACATTTTAAATCAATAATACGTATGCAATTAGTATACAAAAATACGTTTATATTGGACTTCATGAAAACTTACACTATTAATGTTACATAATTCGCATGCAATGAAAGGAACCATGAAAGGAAAAAAAGTAAAATATAACCAATAACTTATAAGAAAGTTGCCGGTTGAGTATGCTTATTTTATATTTCTACACCCGATTTCTTTTTATGTTGTTGTTGTTGTTGCTATTTTCAGTTTTTACTTATCTTGGAGCGTCTTTTTTGCTTTTGTACTGATATAATTACCCAGAATCCTAATAAACAGATTTCGTTACAATTTATGTTTTTATAATTTTTTTATAAAAACATCACATAAATCGCACAAATACCGGACACATCCTATATCACTCTAACCTTATACACATTACAAATACCACATGCATCACATATCGCTCATAACTCACAGACATCACACACGCGTAAACCATAAAAATCAGATCACATAAACCTTATAAATCAGATACACCACATACATTTAATATCCATCATACCTAAGATATATCACTTATACAAACACATCATAACTCTAATACATCACATACATCGAATACATCACATATCTAATACATGTCACATACAACACATTTCTCATAAACGTCACACATACCACAAACCACATATTCATCATAAACATTGTTAATGCAATACTTTACAAATAACTAGCGGTAGCGTGTAAGGAAATAAATTTTGTCGTGCATGTCAAGATACAATACAGTAATCGCCTTGTCCGTCAGTTCTTAATGGCATCCGGTGTCACACAATTAAGTGACTTTCAAAGAAAACTTACACCTCATTTATTATACTATGATATTTCTATCAAACCTACGTGATGTTGAACATTCGACCATTTTAAGCGTTGCTTGAAAGGACACTATTGACATTTTTAGTTTGACTATACGAAATATATAGTGCTGTCCTACTCATCCCAACACTGGCGCCTGCGTCCTCGGTCAGATTTCAGATTAAAGTGTTTGTGCAGTTAAATATTTTTAATATATAGCTTATATTTCTTAAGATATCAACTTTAAACGCAATTCTAACACTCACATGGTATTGTCACTATAGACAAAGAAGGAAAAAACTGGTGTTAAACTGCCAATAAACACCGGTTAGGGACTACTTGTATATGCGCTGTTATGTTTTAACCCTCGATTGTATAGTTTACAAAGCATTTTAAAGCGACAATAAAAAGCATTTTTATTTATATTTTCAGATCGTATAATGTTTTCTTTTCATACAATACCGAAATAACATCTCACATACACTAACACCACATATTAGATCCATATCAGTTAATAAATATTTTGACAAAACGGCGCCAATCCGTAAGCAGCGTAATGACGTCATCCTAAGTAAACAACTCATTCGTAAACAAGCTGACGTTATTTCATACATACAAGAATTATAAATGGGGCACTGATGTAAACACAATACGACGTAAGTTTTGATTGATGAAAACTTGACAAAATAACGTTTTTGACTTAATATTTCTTTTGTTTGATAATTTCTATATCTTCGCAACAGTAGGGTGCGAATATCGAACAGCGTTATACGGAAATCGGCACCGGAAGTTATTTCCGCTTGAAAAAATAACATTAGTGATTTTCCTTATTTTATCGTGTTAGAATCGAAATAACATCGGCCTGAGGGGTGTATATCGGCTATTTAACACCGGTTTTGTCGTTTTGATGCGACAAAATTAACTACTCAGGCCTACGGCCTTTGTGGTCAATTCCTACGCATCAAAACTCCAAACCGGTGTTAAATAGCCGATATACACCTCTCAGGCCGATGTTATTTCTTAAATATATGTTTCTATAATCAAGCAAATCATATGCGACAAGGGGCATAACTCTAAAAACAAAAATTTGACAATTAACGTCCCTTGAACTATAAAGATATCACTTATAACTCTTACTTCTTTATATTGTAAGGGATAAACTCCAAACTGCAAATATATAATCAACTTCATCATATGTAACAAAGTTCATAACTCGAGACGCAATATTTTCAGTATAATCCCCTTTGAACTATAATTTTCCTTGACATGTTATGTGACAAGATTCTTAACTCGATCAATAACACTTCAAGAATTATCTCCCCATGAACTTAAAATTTCCTTTTAACTGTAACTTCTATATTTCAAACGTGATTTACTTAAAACTTCACATATATGCTCCTTATCATCAACCATATCATATGAAAGGGTTCATTTATCTAGCATCAATATTTTCAGGAATATCTCCCTTGAACCTTAAAAAATGTTTTTTACTCTTACTTCATTATTTAATCATAATGGATTTACTTCAAACTATAAGTGTACGTTTGATATAATTTCTGTATCATATGTTTATAACGCTAGTGTGAATATTTCTATAATGATCTCCCCTTAAACTTAGAATTTTCCTTATTTTCTGTTACTTAATTATTTCTTCAGGTATTCAATTCGAACTTCAAAAATATGATTGATATCATTTTCTACATCATATGTTATAAGATTTATACATCTAAAATTATCTCCATTTTGAAAACTGTAATATACATTTTTTAACAATTATTTTTGTTATTATAAATATTTTATTCTTTAGACCTAAGATATTCGTTCTTTGCAATAATTCACCTCATGCATGACAAGGAACCCTAACATCTTTATTTCAAGAGTTGTTTCTTCTTTGAAATTATAATCTGATATAGTTTTTTGTCAATTTTATATAATTTTGAACATTTAAGTGCTTTCTTAATACAAATACAGATATATTCATCGTAGTTGGTTTTTTTCTATACCTTTGTTTTCCTTTATTGCGTCCAATATTTAATAAGCCGAGAATGTTGTCTCCTCTGACATGTCTGACAGGTTTCTTTTTTACAGGATTGGACATACACAGCCTTTCGAGATGAATATTCCATATGATGTACGTATAAGCCAATAACTCGTGTGCAAAATTTCTGATCATTCGCTCTATCAGTTATTCCAAAATAGTTTTAATTGTGAAAAAATGACCCAATATCGAAAAGCGCTGCGATGCTTTTCACTCAAACTGGGCTAAAATACCAACAAAGTAAGACTTTCAATTTATCTCTTGCATATTTTGTTTTTGTTTTAAGTCTCTCAGCTGATCTGTCTTAGAAATTTAACTTTATGTTCTTAGGCTTCTGGACCTCAGCGTAGTTTCTTAAGTACTTTTATTTGAAAAAGAATAGCACAAGTTACCTGCATAAATAATAACATATTTAATGTGACATCCTTGTTATCCTTGCCATTAACTTGTGATCACATCTTGAGCGTGAACATCGGAGCAAGGTTAAACATTTGTCAAAACGCCGGTGTCAGCACCATTTGTAAGATTATTTAAACACAGTATATCTTGACAATAAAATAATATTTACTTTTAGAAAATGATAAAAAAAAACTTTATGAAGTAGATTTCTGAATATATATAATGAGTTTAAGTACATCAGTTTCATTAAAAATACATAATTATTTTAAAATGGAGTTCTTTAACAATGTTAATTAATATATTAAGACGTGTAACCTAAGATACTAAAAAAACATATTTATATCATAATGCTAACATTTCTTTCAACACTTTGATAGAAAGTGATGCGATATCAGTAAAATTTGCATCTTTACATTCTCAAATAAAAAGAATTCTAGCATTAACAAAATAAATGAATAAATAAATAAATTAATCAATTAATTAATAAATTAATAAAAATGTTTAATAATTTTAACTTTGCTTAGTAAACATTTTTCCATGGTTTGACAAATACTTGTTCTGACAGTAAAAGATGTATTTAAAAAGTAAATAAAATTGTTTAACAATCTGATTAATTCCTATTTAACTTTAAATCTAGTTCACAATTGACATTTCTATTTTGAGAATCAAATAACTTTGTAACCTTCACAGAGTGTGTCCAAGAGTGATGCCTCACTTCCATCAATGACCGTTTGTCACTGAAACATCACAACCGACAGTCTCTTACTTATTTGAAAATCAAAATGGCTTTTCTCATACCTTCCACTAGAGCATTTACAGTGTCACAAGCTATTGCAGAGTGTCTTACATTAAATATGAAACCTTAAAGTACAGTATAAAAACGTACTTAAGGTGTTGCAGTCACGTTATTTTGCAGTGTCTAGAAACCAAAATCTGGAAAAGTATATTGTAGTGATGTACCACAGGACATTTGAGACAGTTATACTTAAAGTTTCTAAAGGGCTTCGCCTTGCAATGAATCAATATTTATCTGTAAATGAAGTAAATGCACTCATTAGAAAATGTTGAAAGCTGGTTACTGTATTTAAACAGAGTTCTCTGAAAACAACCTGATTATATGTTGCAGAAGAAAACCTTGATCTTAAACAACTGCATACTTCAGGGCGTTGTGACGGTATGGAATTCAGCTCTTTTAATGGTCAGACTCTTCTCAAAATTCTTCCAGGGCTGTGTTATACAAATATAAGAAACATGCACATTGACATGTATGCACATAACATTAATAATTTCCAGTTTCCATTAAAAATAAATATAACGTTAATCCTATAAACATATCGCCTTTAATTTTCTACCTTTCATTATTACCAAAATTTATTTTATTAACAATTTATATAATACATAAAAAATAATAATTAGTTTCACATAGTGATTAGAAGATCCTGCAGCAGAATATCTGTAGGTATGTACTTACTAAACAAACTAGAAAAATCCAGTCTAAGGCATATAAAGCCATTAAAAATATATCAATATTCACTCCTCAGGGCCTTTATGTTTTTGATGACCGTACAACTGGTAAATTTTATACAACGAAAAAAGTAAGTTATACCTAAAATAGAACAAATAATTTAGTAAACATGAGTTACTTCCCCTCAAAATAGAGACCTTGGATGGTACAGAAAAATCTTTGAAAAATGCGCTTTCGGTATTAAAATTCTATGCCAATGCCTCCGGCCTTCGCATCAATATAGAAAAAAACTTAAGGTTATTTGGTTTGGAAGCATGAAGGGTAGCGATATTAAATTTCAAACTGAAGAAAATATTTCATCGGAAAATGAAAATGTCAATGTTCTTGGAATAAAATGCTCGCTCAATCTGAATGAGATAATCAATCTTAACTATAACGAGAAAATAGCAGATATAAAATAATAATAACAGCAATGGTCGAAAAGAATTCTAACCCCTTATGGGAAAATAACTGTTATTAAAACATTTGCTTTCTCAAAAATCAATCATCTACTTATTTCTCTTCCAAATACGCCCAACGAAATAATCAAAGAACTAGAATCTCTATTTTTTAATTTTTTTTGGAATTACTCAAGGGACAAGATTAAACGAGAAGTTATAAGTAAACCGATTTCAGAAGGTGGCTTCAACATGGTTGAACTAAAATCCGTCATTCAATCTTTAAAGTTGAGTTAGATAAGACGTGTGTTCAATGAAAACAAAAAATGGAAAAACTAATCGAACAGTCCTTTTCGGATATATATAATCTTTCAAAATTGGATCTTGACTTTTTTAAAAAATCAGTTACATAGAATCGATGATCCGTTTTGGAAAGATGTTTTCTTTTCATGGAATATATTTTATCCGAAAGTTCAAATAACTAATTGGGAAGAATATCTTAAGCAACCAATCTGGTTCAATCCAACAGTGAAGGTCGGAGGTCGATTTTCTATAATAATTTGTTTCAAGAAAGGTATTACCTTTCTTGCTGATTTGATAGATGGTCATTTTCATAGTTTACCATCTATTCAAAATATTCTACAAATAAACATGAATTTCTTACAGTACGATGGACTTTTAAGACCCCGATCAAATTTTAGAGTTAAACATGAAATATGTACTGAACAATTTAATACTTTGAAACCAATCATTCCCAAACAAATTCAAGATCACACAAAACATAAAAGTCTGTCATACTATCTATGAAATATTAGTTAACAATAAAAAAACACCCAACAACTCAAGATAAATGGAAACATGAACTATTATTACCCGAAATTTTCGATTGGAGTACTTCCAATACAAATTAATAGATAGAATCCTAGCAACAAATACTTGTTTAACTAAGATTGAAATAAAAGATGACAATACGTGTTCTTTTTGCAGGGAAAATAACGAAACACTCTAACATCTTTTTTATGAATGTCAGTATGTTAGTCAATTTTGGTAGACTTTGAAATGCTTTCATTAAAACTAAATGTCCGAATATTACCGATTATGAACTCTCAAAAGAAAATTTTCTTTTTGGTATAACTGATGAAAAGAAAATGGATGAAACATTAAATTTTATTTTTCTTGTTGCAAAAAGATATATTAACAAGTTTTTGTATAATAACCAAAACTTCAATATACAAACTGTTCATAATACGTTAGTTTTTCATTGTAATGTAGAAAAGTATATCCAATATTCTTCCTGTAATCGGGATAAATTTAATAATAAATGGTCTCCTTATCAAACTCTTATCAATATAACAGCTCCTAATTGAATGATTATCTTAATGTACTATTAACGCACATTAAAACACAAGGGATTTTAATGTTCATAACAATCTTAAAAACAATAACAATAAACTATAATACCATCCAAGAGAGGTGTCATATGCATGTACAGTGTTTTTCTTATAGTCTTCATTCATTATAATGTAATACATATATTGTTTGGTGACAAATCACAAAAAAGTTTCGGGCCATCAGAACATCAAACATACATATTGTACACTCCCAACACAGATGATATTTGCTCTCATTAGGCTCTTTTTAGAATCGTGTGGTAGAAAATGTTTTAATTTCAAACATTTACATGATTGTATGTTGTTTTTACATCAACATACAACATTATTTCGATATTGAGATTGATGGAGCTGTCACAAACATGCTTTACTCATCGTGAAGTTTGGGGTACTCCTGACTACCGACCTTCATTAGGGGTCGAGGGTTAGGAGTGCAATTGACACGGCCTGGGGCGCGCGTTGCCGCAGAAAGATCGTTTTGAAGCTCCTAGGTCCCAGGTCGTACTTTGGTTGAGTTCAGATCCACGATTGAGTAGGCGGAGACAGTTCTGGTTGATTTCACTATTATTTGTTTAAATCTTTATTGTGAATTTTGAAAAATAACCCTTAAACCAGGAAGAAAAACTAAGCAATTTTGCTCTTCTAATAAAGGGAAGTAAATTTGTTAATATATATTAGGTCTAGTAGATATGCATTTGTCCATACAGCAAATGCGGACAATTTTAGACTTGATTTTGTGTATTTTTTTGTTTTAACAAAATCACACTGTTCTCAAATTTTCTAATAAAAATAGCTTTTCTGATGTACAACATGTCACTGAGCTTTAAGGGATTCAAATAAACGTCTAACTGAAATGATAATGACATGTTTGAATATCATATTCTTTTAATCATTATCTAATTTTGTCTACACAATAAATAACATGCCAATAAGCCAGTTTATAGTCGATCTTTCTAAAACTTAACCGTTGAAAGAGGTTACGACTGTGCCAGTGTCACTTACTTCATTCGTTCAGCCTCTGTTGAAGTTCGGCTCCGCCTTAAATTGTGGCAAAAATTTAAAATGATGCTCCGTGTGCTAGCATTTAGTCTTCGTTGAGTGGGCAGAAGGGAACCAGAACAACTTTGATAAATATCAATTGTCGAATCATTAAATTACAAGTCACAATGCATAAACAACGCCCATTATCAGAGAGGCGGTTCTTTCCAAACCGTAAACTCGTTACGCTAGGGCCAGTAAGTGGAGATCACTGCAGACCAGTTCGTCTTCAAAATCATTCGAACATTATGCAATTCGTACCAATATTAAAATGGATATATTCACGGCATATGTTGTCTTGAATTCATTTAAAGTATACCAATCATTTTGATTTTACTTGGCATTACCTTGTGAATTTATGAATAAGGTTCTATTTTTATCACAAAGATATGCAACTTTAGTATTAAACAACGAGCTTATACCAAGACCATGGAGTAAAAAAATATTTGTGCTTCGGTTATTCAACTGTAATAGAGAACGATTTTCAATGCTGATTGACTGTTCACATTTGGCAGCGTCTTTGATGTGCAGCATCAACATTTAACTAGGAAGCATCCTTTCTGTTACACTTTTTGGCCTTAAAATAAACAATAAAGCAAGCGCTCTTAGACCAGACATAGATTGTTCTCTATATGAAGACGATTTTCTTATCTGCTATCGATCGAAAAGTATGAGAACAATTGAAAGGCAACTTCAACAAAATTTAGATAGAATTCAAAAGTGGGCAATAGAAAATTGTTTTAAATTTTCAAAGTCAAAAACTCAATGTGTTCATTTTGATCGAATGCGGAAAAACCATAACCAAACTTAAAATATCAGGTTCTAAAATTCCAGTAGTTGATCAAGCTAAGTTTTTATAAATTATATTTGATAAAAAGACTTTCTTTTATACCACATATTTAACATTTGAAAACTAATTGCCTAAAAGCTTTAAATTTACTAAAGGTTTTATCAAGTACAAATTGGGGATCAAAATCCCCACATTATTAAGTTATTACCACATTTCTGAAATTATACAAAAGTCTTATCCGATCAAAATTAGATTATGCTTCTGTAGTATATGGGTCTGCAAGAAAATCATATCTTCAAATGCTAGATACCATACATCACCAGGGTTTACGTTTAGCTTACGGTGCTTTTCGCACCTCACCTGTAGAAAGTCTATATGCGGAATATTTGGAACCATCGCTTCATCTTCGTCGAAAAAGCTATCACTTCAATATGCAACTAGAATTTCATCTAAAAGCAAAATCAAATCCAGCTAGAAATATTATTTTAGTTATACTGAAACATTTGTTAACAAACTAAAGGAAATTAAATCATTAGGCCTTCGTTTAAAAGATGATTTAGATAAACTTAAAATTAATCCAGACAGTTTCCTTCAAAATGACGATAAAGATATTCCACATTGGACTTATAATTCCCCGAAAATAAATATTAATCTAGTTTCTAGCAATTAAGGAAGAACATGAAGATGTAATACATATTTATACGGACGGTTCAGAAGAAGGTTGCAAAGTTGGTACGGCTGTGTTTAAAAATAATTTTACATCTAGTATGAGGTTACCAGAAAATGCATCAATTTTTACTGCTGAAGCCAAAGCTATAGATTTAGCATTGTCATACATAGCACAACATACCCATGATAAATTTGTGATATTTTCTGACTCGCTTTCTGTTTTAATATCCATTAAAAATAAAAAATCTGACAATATCTTGATAAGGAAACTTCTTTTATGATTTCATGATATACTTAAAACAAAATCTGTTAAATTATATTGGATTCCAAGTCATGTAGGTATACGAGGAAATGAAAAAGTAGATGCTTTAGCTAAACAATCATTAAATTATCAAAAACTGACTTATTGTTACCTGCTTGTGATTTTAGACCGGCTATAAATAAACTCGTATCATTGGAATGGAAAGCAAATTGGGACAATGCCGTTTTAAGTAAACTTAACGATATAAACCTATCCATTGATGTGTCACCATCTCTATCTCTGTCAAACCGCCATGATCAAACAGTTCTTCTTCGATGCCGCATTGGACACACTAAAATTACCCACTCCTATCTCCCCACGAATGACAATGCCCCTTTCATTTAAAGAACTCTTTAATACCATTCCATCAGAAACATCATTGATTATTTGAAAGAGATTAACTTGTATTCTATGATCTAATTGGCTCATTTTCATTGTCATTTACAACGTTTAACATAACAATTTAAGCCTACTATAGCATTCGGCACGATATGGCCAGTTATGTGTTGACGTGCCGTAAAAATTGAAACAAACAAAAATTATTCCAATTCCTGAACAAACAGATTTTATTCACATGCCTGTCACGGACGAGCAACACAGGTATAGGGATAATTAACCTATTCACATGCCTGTTCCGAATCAGAAAATCCGGAATTAGAACTTGACTCATCAGGGACGAGTGCGTGGAACGTATTCACATGCCTGTCCTGGCCGAACACACGGAACTCATACTCTCATTTTTATTTAGGGAAGTTTGATTCTAGCTTTAGTAAATACAATATCACTCAGCTTTCGTTGGCATATTGTTTAACCCATAACTGTATGGGCATATTATCAAAAATGGATGTATTCATTAAAAAGGCTCCTGTTACAAGTTCAAATTGCAATAAAACTATAAAAATGGATTCAATACTGTTTAAACTTGGCACAGATGTTAACTTGACCATAATCTTTGTAACGGCATACTCAATCTTAAATTTCCTATTAATATGGCAACGAGTGGACATCTCAAAATTGCCAAAGAACACTATTTTATATCAAAACTGTGCTGCAACTTCTCAATGGATTGAGATAGAGTCAAACGATTTTCAGCGTAAGTTATACGTTTCCTTAAGGTCGGCCTGGGGCCATTTTTAGCCTCTCACTGGTCCAAATTTTGATTTTGCAGATGAGGGGTCTGCTGCCCCCTTCATACCCCCAAGCAGAAGGTGGCACATCATCTTGATAGGGGATGGCTCGGAAAAACTTTTTTAACACCATTCTTAAACAAAAACAAGTGTTTGCGGTCTAAAAAGGGCATTTTTTACCATTTTAGGCCTCAAAAGGGGGATGGTGAAAAGGTCTGAAAAGACGTCTTTGCGAAGTAATGGGTTAAACTGATAGAACAACATGCATTAAATAAAATCTGTAAGTAAAAAGGTAGGACTCGATTTTTTTTATCTATCTTATAACCGTCTGATAATGTACCGCATTCTAAATATACCAATAATGCTTGAATGATCTTATAACTATATTTCTGTGCCCATATACAATTGCAAGGTCTTGACAAACAATGTAATAAAAAGGTTGATATTTGAAAATTAGGAAACTCTGGTGCTGGAAATGTATACCAAAATTGTCCAAACCGACATTTTTTCCACACACTTAACAGTGTATCCCTATAAGGAATGAGGTGCATGTAGAGCATGTGTTAATAGTATATATAAAATATAGTCAATATAAGGGGTATGCTATGTTTGTTGTGTATGTGATATATAACAACAAATTACACGCATAGGACTTCAAATTACCAGTTGGCTTAACGGCTATTACATTATTACATAATCGGCTATTTAGTACTGTTTACCACTTATTTGTTATGATTATATTCAATAATTTTTCTAACATTGGTTTAGCTTAGCCGTTAATTATATTAAAACACTATTATGATGTTGAATATAAATGTATATTTTTGTATACAAAATGTATTTATACTTCTTGATTCAAAATGTAGAGGTTTTCGAAACACGAATTTAATAAATCTTGCAAGTATATACTCGCATATAAATCATAATTTATATATATATTCCATATTTCTAATTCTAAAATGTTTCCATGTAATTGAAATCAGGTTAAAGTAAATCTAATGAATGTATCACTTGAAAAGGGTTTGTAATTAGAATATTCAAATTGTTTGTTCTACTGATTATAGATAAGCTTTCACCCAAATACGTAAATACATATAAAACAAAGCCCCTTATTAGCAACAAACTTGAAATTAAACTAAGCGTATACAAAATAGCAAGTAAAAGAATTCCAACGGTGAACATTCGCAAATAAGTGATTGTTTGTCCATTTTGCCACTACATTGACAGCATCTCCACTCTTAAGCCTCACGATGGTGTTGACAGAACCACATCCGCCCCCAGAATTACAATAGGGAGTCGAAACTGCTAGTTGAACGCTGCCCTTCACGATTGAAACACTATGTAATAGTTAGATTGGTGACAAGCATGTCCGCAAGAAAACTACATATATTTACGCTATTATCTACGTTACGTCTTACCGCGCTATTTGACGTCAACGTCACTTCTGACGTATGTTGTTTTTGTTTATATATTACTGTTGAGATTTTGTACACATTGAATCGAGAGTCAATACAGATCGAACCTACACAACGCCTTTGTATTATTACTTCCAATATACGAAATCACTTCCACATTGGTGCCGTTTGTATAGCTATTGACTAATCATGAATCTACAGAAGCTTATTTCAACAAGAGAAGGTCATCGCAGAATTGTTCAGAGAAAATTAGCCGCAATTGATCAAAATGAGGAAATGTCGTCGCTAGAAATTTCTTCACTCATAGATTATCTGACAGAAAAAGCTACGATAATTAAAGGACTGAATGAAAAGATCATTAATCAGTGTGACGATATTGAAACAGAAATCGTGGAAAGTGAAGAATATTCATACGATTTGGATCTGAGGATTCAAAAATTAAGCGAGACTTACCGGAAGCATACTCAAGACTTTACAAACAATAGTTCCGTTGCTCAAGAAGAAAACCCTATGGTACCGCGACATACGAGTTCGAGTACATTTGCGCAACATAAACTTCCAAAACTTACCATACCTAATTTTTACGGAGATCTTACCAACTGGCAGACTTTCTGGGACTCTTATGAGTCATCTATTCATCTGAATTCTACGTTATCGGACGTTCAGAAGTTCAACAACTTGCGATCTCTGGTTCAAGGTATAGCAGCACGGTGTATAGACGGGTTTCCTTTGACGAATGCGAACTATTCAAAGGCAGTGAGTCTACTAAGGGAGCGCTTCGGACAACCACAGAAGATAATTCATAGATACATGCAGTCCTTGCTTGAACTTCCAAGACCTAGCAACAATGTAGTAAGTTTGCAATGTTTTTATGATAAAATGGAAACTTTTATCAGAGGTTTAGAATCACTTGGGCAGTCACAGGAATCTTACGGTAGCTTATTAAAACCAATACTTTTAGAGAAGTTACCGGGCATAATGAAGCAAAATATGGCACGTGAACATCGCAGTGTAAACTGGGAATTACAAGAGTTAAGGTCAGCTATCTGTAAAGAAATTTCTTTCATGGAAGCAGGTATTTCTACTAATGATATTAACAACCGTGAACCTGATGTTCATATTCCCACAGCGTCATTCTTTACTGGAACTAGACAAAGTACAAATGAACGTAAAAATGAACGTAAGAAAGACGTCAATTCCCGGAAAACTTTCAAGAAAGTTTGTCCTTTTTGTAATGAAGAACATTCCCCAAACGAGTGCAGAAAGGTTACATCTTATGAATCGCGTATAGACATTGTAAAAAGAGAACATTTGTGTTTTAACTGTTTACGGAAACATCAAGTATCGGCATGTCGTTCCACAAATAGATGTCGTCACTGTCAGCGCAAACATCATTCAAGTATCCGTGACAAATCTGCCAAGCAATCAAACTCAAAGCTCAGTCCCAATGCCGCAAGTTTCACCATACCAGCTACTTCCGGTGTTTCAAATCAACCCGAGGCTGCAATTCTACACTCTACCACTCAGCTAAGACATGACGTTCTTCTGAAGACAGCCGTTGCAAAGATATGTTTTAACAGCGTTTCAATTGAAACAAATATTCTTTTTGATGAGGGAGCTCAGCGTTCTTTTATCACTGAAGAATTAGCGGAGAAACAAATTGAGCAGACCGGAAGTGAAGTCGTTCATTTAGCATCGTTTGGTGATACCAACCAAAGAGTACGACACATGAGGAAATGTTGTATACAACTTATTACAGACGACAATGAGAAAATATGCATTGATGTTTTGATTGTTCCAAAGATAGCCGTACCGCTGCGAAATATTAATCAGAATATATTAGCCCTCCCATACTTGCATGGTTTAAAGTTAGCTCATCCAGTTACAAATGACAGAGATTTTGAGATATCGTTACTGATTGGAGCAGATTCATATTGGAAAATTGTTCAAGATAAGGTAATCCGAGGGAATGGTCCAACAGCGGTGCAGTCGAGACTTGGATATCTTTTATCCGGTCCACTTCCGGTTTCCAACTTTCCAGCGTCAAGACAACACCAACTTCCGGTTTCTACACTTCCAGCGTCCACATCCCAACAGCCTCCAGTTCCCGCACAAGAAACGTCCACCCATTTATTGAACATTCTAACGTCCTCCCCAGATTCCTTTGATATTGAGAGATTTTGGAAGCTCGAGTCTCTTGGTATATCTCAAGAAGAAGAGAACACTGAAGCAACATACCTAGAAAACTACCAGCGTGATTCTATCACCTACAATAACGGACGTTACACAGCCAAACTGCCTTGGAAAGAAGATCACGCTATCTTACCAACGAATTATGACATCACCAAGAAACGCACTGAAAGCGTAATCAAACGTTTACGTCAAGATCCTAGAAGTCTACAAACGTATGGAGAAATAATCAATGATCAAGAAAAGAGAGGTTTTATTGAGAAGGTAGACGAAGGTATCACACCCCAACACAAGGTACACATTACATTCCCCACCACGGCGTCAAGAAAGACTCAGTCACAACACCGATACGCATCGTATATGATTGTAGTTGTCATCAGTCACGTAACCAACCAAGCTTAAATGACTGTTTGAAGTCTACGCCACCAGAGCTAAACGATCTCACTCAAATTTTTATCCGTTTTCGGTTACACAGATATGCTGTTACTACCGACATAGAGAAGACTTTTCTACAAATACAGCTTGCAGAAGAAGACAGAGATGTTACAAGATTTCTTTGGTTAAGTGACCCCAAAAATCCCGACAGTACTTTGATCACCTACAGGTTTAAAGCAGTTCTGTTTGGTGCAACATGTTCCCCGTTCATTCTTAATGCAACGATTTTAAAACATCTAGCAAGTAACAGTGATGTATGGGTCAGTAGTATTTTAAGAAGAGATTTGTACGTGGACAACGTTTTGTCAAGCTTTGAAGATGGAAACCAGGCACTTGCTTACTTCCATGATTCACGAAAGCTTATGTCGTCTGCAAACTTTAACATACGCTCTTGGAATTCAAATAGCCAGAAACTAGGAAATTTAGCCTTAAACTACGACGTACAAGATACAGATAAAATCACAAAGATACTTGGAATGCGATGGAGTACAGAGACAGATATGTTGACTTTTCAACAAACCTATATACCAGTCACAGATTCTACAACGAAACGAGAAATCTTGCGACAGACGTCAAAAATGTTCGATCCTCTTGGTCTACTTAGTCCGGTTACGGTACGTGCTAAGATTATATTGCAACAAATTTGGGAAGAAAAGTTTGACTGGGATACTCCACTTCCAGCAAATATACAAAAGAGGTGGAAAAATCTTGCTGCAGATTTCACTACACTATCCAACACACAATACAGACGTTGCTATTTTCCCGGAGCAGACGAGAAAATTAGACAAGCAGACGACCATTCACATACTACCTTACACGTGTTTGTAGATGCTAGCCAGTCATCATATGGAGCTGCAGCTTACCTTTCCAATGCTCGAAATTTATCACTTATTATGGCAAAGAATCGTGTGGCACCTATTAAAATTTTTTACATCGACTTGAATTAATGGCAGCTGTAATAGGTGCTCGACTTTTAAGCTACATTAAGAAGACATTAAAACACACAAATTTCTATCTTTGGTCAGATAGTCAGATTGTTAAACATTGGTTGGAAACAGTTAAAACTTTACCCCGCTTCGTGCAGAACAGAGTCAAAGAAATACAAAAACTGACCGGGGACCGGAAATGGAAATACTGTCCAACCAACTTTAACCCAGCAGATTTACTTACCCGTGGTATAACAGCGACCCAGTTTGTCAATAACAGCCTTTGGCAATATGGACCATCCTGGATCAACAATCAATTAAAATGGCCTACATGGAATCCAAAAGATGCAACAGTGCTCACAGCTTCCTTATATGACACTTCCGGTCATGAAACCAACACTCTCGGTCCAGACCCTAGCACTATCAGTACTGTTACCACAACTAGCGAGCAAGGTATTCATAGAGTTATTGATATTGACAGATTCGGTTCATACCAGAAACTATTACGTGTTACTGCATATGTGATGAGATTCATACAAAACAGCAAAAGTTCTAAAAAGAAACTCGAACCCCTGTCCCCAAATGAATTACTTCAAGCTGAGAAATTATGGCTAATAGACTGTCAGTCCAGTACTTATCCAGCAGAGATCAGCAACATGAGATCAAGTAAATCCCGCTCACAGCTTGTCAAACAACTTCGACTATTTTTAGATAACGATGGCGGAATCCGTTGCGGAGGTCGAATTCACAATGCCCCATTGGTCGAGAGTTCGAAATTCCCTTACCTGTTACCATCAAAACATAAGTTGACCCGTTTGATTGTACTTCATTACCATAAAAAAAATACTACATGCTGGAGTAAATTCTACAATTACTTATATACGACAGAAGTTTTGGATACCTGCTATTCGTCAATGTGTAAACTATTAAGACAATTCTTCGAAAATGTGTCACTTGCCGGAAAGTCGTTGGCCAAGTATACTCACCCCCAGATCCTCCTCCGTTACCCAGATATCGAGTAGAAGATACCGTGCCATTTACAGTGACAGGTGTAGACTTTACAGGCGCACTTTATGTCAGAATTAAAGACGGAATTGAAACAAAAGCATATATTTGTTTATTTACGTGTGCCTCCACACGAGCGGTGCACTTAGAACTCGTGCCAGATTTGACAGAAGACTCCTTTCTACAAGCATTTAGAAGATTCAGCAGCCGATAATCTTTACCACATGTCATGATCTCTGATAATGCTTCAACATTTATGGCTGCATCCAACCATATAACACGTTTGTTCGAGTCCCGACATGTACATGACACACTTACCAGTCATGGTACCACATGGAAATTCATTCCTAAGCGTGCACCTTGGTATGGAGGATGGTGGGAAAGGCTGATTGGACTCACAAAGACAGCACTCAAGAAAACCCTGGGCCGTACCTACGTTACATACGACTCTTTGCAGACTGTCATAACCGAGATAGAAGCCGTTATGAATGACCGTCTGTTAACATATGTCTCATCCGGCAATCGCCCAGAACCAGAACCATTAACACCAGCCCATCTTTTATATGGTAGACGCATTACTACATTACCGTATCCTGACACTGTTGATGAAACGGACCTAGGTTTGAGCCTTGGGAAACAACAGAACATAACACAACGTGCCAAAGTTCAGATTAAAATCATAGAAGACTTCCGTAAGAGATGGAGACATGACTACCTAACTGCTCTTCGTGAACAACATCGTACTTCCGGGAAAAATAAACAATCCATATCAGTTAGTGACGTATTACAATTTCACGATGACATACCACGTGCACAATGGAAATTGGCGGTCGTTGAACAACTCGTGAACGGGAGAGATGGACTCGTTCGGTCGGCGAAAATTAGAACAAACAGTGGTGTTACCAATAGACCGATAGTGAAACTTTTTCCTTTGGAAGTTACAGAACTTTAACTATGAAATAATATTCATGCATAGTGACACTTCAAAAGACTGTATTAATAACGATAATAACCATAATATTTTTGACAAATGAATGCTTAGAGACGATACTTACTTATTTAAATTACTCTTTGATATTGCTGATAAGTTATTTCTGAACATACTGCTTAAATGTTCTTAAATCTTTGTGTAATAAGTGTTAAACATTTCGCGGCCCCCAGTATGTCCGCAAGAAAACTACATATATTTACGCTATTATCTACGTTACGTCTTACCGCGCTATTTGACGTCAACGTCACTTCTGACGTATGTTGTTTTTGTTTATATATTACTGTTGAGATTTTGTACACATTGAATCGAGAGTCCTTATATTATGTGCATTAAACGTGTAAACACCATTTATAGGTGCTGTGAATTTACCAGTCTTGACATGATAGCCATTGCCCTCGTTCAGTGTAAACTCGTGAAAAATAAGTTGCGTGTTCAATGGAAAATTTGCCGTTTTATCTTCAAAGTGCGCCTCAAATGCAAAACGCCCTGAAGAAAAATACGTATTTATTAACTATTTCGATTGTATCAAAATCAGTGTTAACAAAACTGTTTTATATCCAGTATTTGCTCTTTTGCGTGTGCAAGATGCCTATAATATACAACAGAGTTAAGTGTGGAAACTTCTTCTCATTGTAGTAAGTAACACACATAGGGATAAAGTAGAAATTAAGACCGATTGTTTCAACAATTTGAACTACACGGTTTTTTTTATTTGTTTTTTTTTTTGTATAGGTTTCTGGCTAGACCACGAAAAGGATGGATCTTCACTTTATTTCGTACAAAATAATGAATATGAAAATCAGTTATTGCAGATACTACATCATAGACCGTGTTTTGTTTTGTTTGGGGTTTTCCCTATGCAGAAAAGATATTCAGAAACACGTATTATGTTCGAACGTTAAGTCTCATTCTCCTATTTCATTTCTAAAATTCTATATGTGTGTTACTTACTAGAATGAGAGGGTTCTACACTTGATCTGATTATAGAGCATTAAATATTTAAAAAATTATGGTAGATTAAAAATCTAGACTGTGTATTGGTTTGGTTTTATACGCCATCCAGATCCTAAAATGTCACGTGGTATGGGAAGCGTGAAAAATAACCATGAAATAAACATTTGAAATTGTACATCTAACAAACGTTAATACAATGAAGCTAAACATGAAGTACATAAAGCAAAAAAATCATTTTAGACACAAAGCATGCAATTTGCCTCAATCTCTGAGAATAGTTAAATTGTTTTTTTTTAACTTGGTTAACATTTTTTGATGTTTGTTTTCAAAATTTGTCGACTCAACCGAAGTCTGGAAACATATAAGCAGTGAAATTAGTTGTATTTAAATATGTTACCTAACTGAAGTACCACAATAAAGAAAAATGTAAAATTCAGAGATAAAAATGCTAAAACAATATAAAAGCTAACAAAATGTTTTACTCAGTCTGACCATGCGCTTAGAGTTAGAGAAAAAAACAAAACAAAACGTTTCATCATGTAACTGACAGATTTCTTTAAGTGTTCATGTCTGGCATTAACAATTTACTTATTTTGGAATTTTAAAATGGAAATTTAAAGTTAGTCAGCCAACAGTAAAGTGCCTTGATAGACTTCACGGATAGCGGTATATTTTGGCAATTTAGCCCGGCAATGACAATTCTGAAATTCAGCTAATGAATTTCAGACATATATTTCATTTTGAGTTATCAAATAGAGAAAAACATTATCCCTAAAGAAAGCCAAACACAACAAAATTGTAAAATTGTGCAGGCTTGGATTGATTGAGCCTGTTCATGGACGGTATTGGAAAGTGCAAAATACCGTCCACGCCCACTAGCACCGGCTTAAGATAATAATACACCTGCTTTATGTTTATATGCGTTTGTGTGGTTGTTGTTGTGATGATTAAATTGAAATAATATCCGTCATAAATATCTCACTAACAACATTTATAACAAAGCCTTCATTTATTATTGACTTGTAACAAGGGTGATCAAATTTGTTCACGACAGTAGGCGGCGCTTAAAAAGGCAGCGTAAACTGTATGAAGAAAACTACTTAATGGGTAAAGGGAATAATTATTAACTCACTATCCAGCAATTTCAATGGATGAACAAGACGGTGATTTACTAGTTTGCAATCATTTCCCTGGAAACAAATGTGTTAGCACTTAACTTCGATGCCTTATAATTCTACATTTAACGGAATACTTACTGCTTTGGGTTCTGCGGGCAACCACGAGTAATGTCACAACTTTCAAAGGAGGCAAATAGCCCCTGAAAACAGATCATGAAAATACATAACTGACTAAAATATGGATATACAAAATGATAGTAAGATCATTATTGTAAATATGTTTAAATTTGGTATAGCAGTTCTAAAGCCATTACCGGTGAATAATATTTTTAGAATTTCAAAAATTGAATAATCGCCATGTTTATATCCTTAATTCCTATGATTTAAATAGCTAGAGAGAATGTATTATTTTATTGAAAGGGTGTCCGTGCCTGAGTGGTTCAGGTCTTTGACTTCAAATCCCATGCTTCTCATCGTTATATGTTTAAATTCCGCCAGGGACTTTTCATTAAACTATCCAGTTAACTTCTGAGGCCAAATAGTGCGAGCGGTCTCTTTACTACAGATAATACTACTATAAAAACACAAATGTAACAACAAAGAATTTTATAATATGCTGATGATAATTGTAAGAATTTCTAGAGTTATTCATATTAGATAAATTACTATTTATTTGCAATATCAAGCAAACAAATAAACGAGTATTGTTTCTAGAGTCCAAATTTAAAGAACAACCATTCAAACCAATATCCCAGACATTTTTGTCCGGAGCATATCTCTAAAAGTGTTTGAGTTATCAACTTGAAACTTCATAGGATGATAGACCTCATTGAGGAGGAGTGCAGTGCACAAGAATGATAACTCTACCCTGCATAATTTTTGAGTTATTGCCCTTTGATATTTTTCAAAATTGATTTTTGTCCAGAGCATAACTCCAAAAGCCTATGAGATATCAACATGAAACTTCATAGGTGCATATATCTCACTCAGAAGGTGTGCAGTGCACAAGAATGATAACTCTACCTTTCATAATTTTTGAGTTATTGCCCTTTGTTATTTTTTATACTTAATTTTTCACCTGAGTGGAGCAAAACTCAAAAAGTTTTTGAGATATCAACATGAAATGTCATAGTTGGATAGATCTTATTGAGGAGGAATGTTGTGCGCAAGAATGATAACTCTTCCCTATACAATTTTTGAGTTATTGCCCTTTGTTCTTTTTCATGCTATTTTGTCCAGAGCTTATCTCAAAAAGTATTTGAGGTATCAACTTGAAACTTCATAGGTGGATGAATCTCATTGAGGAAGAGTGCAGTGCACAAGAACGATAACTCTACCCTGCATAATTGTTTAGTTATTGCCCTTTTTTATTTTTCAAAATTAATTTTTGTCCAGAGCATAACTCAAAAGGCCTTTGAGATATCATTATGAAACTTCATAGGTGCATAGATCTCACTCAGGAGGTGTGCAGTGCACAAGAATGATAACTCTGCTTTTTATAATTTTTCAGTTATTGCCCTTTGTTATTTTTCATACTTAATTTTTCAATTCAATTTTTTTCTCAAAAAGTATTTGAGGTATCAACTTGAAACTTCATAGGTGGATAGATTTTACTGAGGAGGGATGCAGCACACAAGAATGATAACCTACCCTGCATTATTTTTCAGTTATTGCCCTTTGTTATTTTCAGCCATCAGTATTCACATAGGTTTCAAATCTGTAATCACTATAGCAATCAGTTTTCATTACCAAAAGACCTCTTAAAATGGAATTATTCTGCTCTACTACATAAACATTCTTCCAATGAGCAAACACATTCGGCGGGGGATGGCCATGTTGACATGACTCTTGTTCCTTATAATTTCACTCGTATGACGTCTGTGAGTTCATTTGATGATAGTTTTTGTAACTTAATCTCGAGTTTAAGCAAAAAATTATATTCTTCAGTTATGTAGGTTCATCTTTGTGTGAGTTACGACATTAGTTGATTGTGTACTGCAAATTTGTGACTTATTTTCTAAGTTAACTACAAGTTTAATATGTCAAACAACAACAATAATAATAGTAATAATAATAATAATTATGATGATGTCACTGACGTTAACGTATAAAAAAAATGGCCATTTACGTGATAAGTAGCGCAGGAATATATCATGCAAATCTACGACAGCAACATTGACCATAACCAACAATGAAAATTTGCAACATTAACCATCACCAACAATGAAGTTCTGCTACATTGACCATCACAAACAATGAACATTTGCAATATTGACAAACACTAACATTGAAAATTTACAATATTGACCATCACCAATTATGAGCATATACGACAATGGCCATCACCAACAGTGAACAAGTGTATCATTGACCATAAAAAACAATGAACATTTGCAACATCGACCATCATCGACAATGAAGATCGAAACATTGACCAATACTGACCATGAACATGTAGTGTAGCATTGACAATCATTTACAATGATCAACTTAACATTGACCATCAACAACATTGAAAATCTTCAACAACTTGAATCGTGAACATCTTCAGCATTTAACATGTACAACATCTTCAAAGTTAAATATAACAGCAGTGAATATTCTACATTCAACATCTTCAGCAGTGAACTCATGCAACATTGACTATCCATAACAGAGACAAGTTCAAAAATGAACATCGATAAAAGAGAAAATCTACAAAATCGAACATCATCAGAAGAGATGATCTGAGATTGTGAATATCTCACCAGCAATGAACTTGGAAAACAGAACAAGGGAATATCTATAATTGGTACCAATGAACAAATGCATTAGCTTGTATTGAATATGTACAGTTGTTAAAAGTGAATACTTACTCTAGCGTACAAAGAATACTTATAAAAGTTAACAGTGAAAATCTAAAATTGTTACCAGCGATTATATACAGTAGTTGACAATGAATATCGACAACAGTTAACAATGAATATCTATACATGCTTTTTGAGAATATCTGCAATAGTGAACAGTAAATGTAAACAAAACGTAACATGGATGTCTACACTATTCCAAAATTAATGTCTACAACGGTTCACACAAGTAAGTAAATAATATATACAACACTTAACAAATATCTCCAACAGTTAACAGTAAATATCTATGATAGTTAACAGGAAACAACTACACAACCTATCAGTGATTTTCAATGACCACTGACTATCTACACTAGTTAACATTGAAAAGGTACAAAAATTAACAGTTAATATCTACAACAGTTAACAGGGAATATCTACCATAGTTAACACTGAATATCTGTGATAGCTATCAGGGAACAGCTACACAAATAAATATTGATTTTCAACAATCAAATTACAGTAAAATAAATATCTCCAATTATCACAGTAAAAGCTACAATAACAGTAAATATATATGATAATTGACTGTGAATATCAGCAAATAGAATGTAAAATATCTAAACAAATGATCAGAAAATAGAAATAAAAGTTAACATTAAAAATCTAAAAAGTGAACAGTGAATGTCTACAGTAATGGATAGGGAACTTCAACGACAGTAAATAGTGAATAACTACACAAGTTAACAGTGAAAATGTACAATAGTTAAAAGTGAAAATCAACAATAAAAAACAATGAACATCTACAACATTTAAATGATCTACAAATCTCAACATCTCAATGTTGATTTCTTAAAAAATATTAATTAAGAACGTTGTTTTCGAAAATTATTTTTACTTGAGCAGATTATTTAAACCACTCTAAACCACTTTGTGTTATACCTGCTATTTTTTCAATCCGGATTTTAAAGTGTTATAGTCTAGTTACCCATCCAGAGGATAAAACAAACGTCATTTATTAAGTAAGCAAATAAAATTGCGCGTCAGTTATATACTTGTATGTAATTTGAACGACCCGGATCCGCTCGAATTTCATATGTAGATGAAGAAATAAAGCGCGTCTGTTGGAGCCAACGCAGAGCTCATCGAAGCTGCATGCAACATGCACCTAGACATGCGTTTTCGAATTCCTTCCTTAATATTCTGCAAGCAAGGTCATTTCACTTATAAATATAACCCAAACGTATTGTTATTTGTGGCGTGAAAATGCACGATATTTTATTTTATCATACTACCTGATAAAATCGTTCCATCACATTCACGCGCTACCTCTGCTGTTTTCAGGAACCTTTTGGTTTTTACCTTGAGTCCGACTCTATCTTTTCCCTATCTCACAATTTCTATCTTACCGAGACAGAACCTTAGTCCGAAAGACATGTTTTCGCTATAACGCATCTCTCAAAGTTGGCAAAGTGTCTTAAGATTTAAACGAAACATTTCCCCAGAAAATTTCTGACATGGTATTTCATGTAAGTCTCCTTTTGGAATTTACAAGATATCATGCCAGAATTAACATATTTCAGATCTGATTTTGTAGATTTCAAAGTCATTAAATCCAGCTAAACTATATTACATATGTAAGTGGAAAGGGACATTGCTATTAAATAAGTCAGGTGAAAAATGAAACATGGATTATTTCCAAAGAAAAAAAAAAGTAGCCGAAAAAGATTTATATTAATAATTAAAAGGTTAAAATAAATCAGTTAGCTGATACAAAAAAAAACTTAACAAAACTTTCAAGCTATGCCTGTGACAAGACAGTAATCAATGTATTGTACCTACCATGTAAATCAAAGCACAGAAGGCGCTGAATTTGTTTGGGTCTCACCATTGCTTTCCAGCGATTTAATTGTAGTAAATTGGCTATAAGACTGATTGCAACACTGATATTCAATCCAATGTTTATTTGACTTAAACAATTTGAAAAAAAATGAGTTGCCTTTACTGGGATTTGAACTCAAGGCCTCTCGCTTCCTAAGCGAGCGTGGAAACCCTTCAGCCACGATGAATTTATATGTGAACGACCTGAAGAAAACCATAATATTCGATCTAAATTAGGGCTTGTAACGACTTTAACTGTTGTTTAACACAAATGTAAATAATCCTGGAGCTTACTATAAGCATGTATATTTATAAAGAAGCAAAGGGCTGCAAGTTCTGAGGTATTTTCTGATCTTTGCAATCTAAATCGTACTGTATATCTGTATGTATTTTCCTGTATAAGTTTATTTTTATGTATTATAATTCATTTTGCTAGGCACTAGAGTTTGATACAAACGGAATTCTACATAACTAGAGTTGCATCAAAAAATCATTTATGTTCATTTTTTACGACAGCCACACTTTATCATTGCATATCATGGCTACTTCCTTTCCAAGGACACTGAAAAAAGAATTAAAAAAAAATTTCCTCGACTGGAATTTGAACTCCAGACCTCTCACTCACTAAGCGAGCGCGTTACCCCTGCACCACGGAGAAGTTATACAAATAGTGACTGAATAACATCAAGTCATTCTAAATTTAGAACTTTCATTGCATTTCGGGTTTGTTATCCTTATTAATTTCGAGGAATTTTGTCCAGGATAAACCTGTTGTTTAAAACTGAAGTAAATAATTTAGCGAAAATCTTCTCGCCCAAACAGTCCGACATGTAGACTCTTTATATTCCACTACTCGGTTTGTGTAGTATTCGGTAATCGACATCGCTAAAAATAGTATTTTCATTGATAAAATCATATTCATCCGCGTAATTTGTGATTGTGCATTTATTGACAATTCTATAAGCCAACGCTATTTTTAAACTTTTAATGCGTTGTAATTTGTTTGATAGTTGTAACAAAATGAAAATATTTCTTTCTTTTAAATCGCTAGTTTAAAGCTGTTTTGAGAACTACTTGTTGTTAGGTTTGTCATAAACTTCTGTGTCAGAGCATTCGGGAATTATTTTGCTTGAATATAGATGTGTCTGTTTTTGACCATCTTTACGCAGTGATCTCCCCTGAATTTTTCGGCGTTAGTGTTACATATAAAGGGAAGTAACCGCTTCAAAAAAGTGGACTACTTTCGGCATTTGCAATTAACAACATTAGACTCTGAAATTTCGCTACCATTATTTGTTTGGTCTGACGACCCAAACAAATAAAAACGGTGGCGGTAAACAAGTATCAGTGCATAATTTGGTCAACGTTATGTCGCTTTGTCTGGAAGTAGATATGTTAACCCTATATTTAATGATTTTCAAAAATGTCATATACATTTTGTAATAATATATTATATTTCTTGCTTGTCTTACATAAAAAAACTTAACACGTGAAAAAGTTGTTTTCCTACATAACTTGCTAAAACAAGCCCTTTCTATAGATTTTATAAAGCTTGTCAGTACGTTTAAAGGAGCAAACATTGTATTGTTGATAAAGAATACCGGATGTCTATTTATTTAAACATTTGAATGTTTCCTCTTACAGTTGTATGTGCCATATTAAAATTAGTTGACTGCAATGTTATTATAATCAAAACATCGGTGTCAAATGACAGAGCAATTTTATCTGATGAGAAAATAAAGAAACTGCGAAATAACCGAATTAGGGTTCTCAACTTTTGCAACAAAAGTACTTATGCACCTATTTTTCGTGGACTAATGCGTTTGCATACATCTTCTTGCTTCTGCTGCTCATAATATAAGTAAACAGAGGTCTACTATTATTAACACCTAATGTTATAATAAAGAAACAACTTTACAAATGTAAATAAATGTTTTGAAAATACTCGTAGTTTTAAAAGATAGGGATCAGCTTTAAATCCTACATTTAAATATCGGGAGGGGGGGGTCATCAGGAAATGGCATAGAATACATAATTATGCAATACTTTTGCATAAACATTTCAACAAACTTAAAATTGCAATTATATATAAAATCTTGCACAAGTCGTATCTATACCTTTTTACTTTTCCAGTCGAATATCTCATTTAAAATCTATGTATGTTGAAGTCGGATTATATAATGTATGCAATAAAGATGTTTAAATACTTCTTAAATTTTTATGTAGCTAAGATATATTCGACTGAAATAACTTTTAAGTGATAAATAATAAGTAATATATTATAATTGATAATCATATAAAGTAATAAATAATAAGTAATTAATAATTATTTTCCTTCCAGGACTTCGGTGTTTTATGACCTTCTATAAATGATGTTCTCCTTCATCTTTTTCTTCATTTTAACAGAGTTTATCCTGCCAAACATGTCACCATAGTGCCCCTCGGTAGAAAACCTGAACGAAAAGTGTATACGAAAAACAGATTAGGTCTTCCGTGGAATATGGTTTAGAAAATGAGTAAAGAAGTATAATATGAAAATATCATGTTATGTATAGTTCACATAATTAAATATATAGTAAGTAGAGTTATCAACACCATGGACAACGATTATCTAAAATAAAATAAAACACAATTCCAAGCCTCTTAACGAAATAGTTTATCGACATATTTCTATAATCTTTTATATATCTTTATATGTATTAACAGAGTAGCTAAACAAAGACAACATTTCATGGTTTCTAAAAAGAAGGATAACTGCTATAATTTACATACATATGTTAACAAATTTACTCTCCTTTATTAGAAGAGTTTAGTTTTTCTTCCTGGTAAGGTAATTTTTCAAAATACAAAATTACATTTAACATAAAAGATTTAAACAAATAATAGTAAAATCAGCCAGAACTGTCTCCGCCTACTCTATCGTGGACCTGAACTCAACCAGAGCACGACCTAGTACCTAGAAGCTACAAACCCGTCTTCCTGTGACAACGCGCGCTCCAGGCCATGCCAGTTGCACTCCCAACCCTCGACCCCTAATGAAGGTTGGGAGTCAGGGATACCCCTGACTTCACGATGAGTCAAACATGTATGCGACAGCTCCATCAATCTCAATATTTAATAATGTTTTATGTTGATGTAAAAACAACATACAATGTACATGTAATTGTTTGAAATTAAAACATTTTCTACCACACGAATCAAAAAGAGCCTAATGAGAGCAAATATCATATGTGTTGGAAGTGTAAAATATGTAAGTATGATGTACTGGTATTCCGAAGCTTTTAAATGATGTGTAACAAAAATACATGCATTACATTCTAATGAAAGAAGATAATAAAAAAACACTCTACATGTATATGACACCTCTCTGACTCTGGATGGTATTATAATTTATCATTATTATTATTTTTAAGATTGTTATAAACATTAAATTTCCTTGTGTTTGTATGTGAGTCAAGGGTATATTCATATAATTATTCAATTAGGAGCTGTTATATTGATAAGAGTTTGATAAGGAGACCATCTATTATTAGATTCATCCCAGTTACAGGAAGACTATTGGATATACTTTTCTACATTACAATGAAATAGTAACGTATTATGAAAAGTTTGTATATTGAAGTTTTGGTTATTGTCATCTTTTATTCCAATCATAGTTAAAAAAAGTATGTGTTGCTAGGATTCTATTTATTAATTTGTACTGGAAGTACCTTAAGTTAGTATCTGACGTAATTTTGTAAACAGTTGTATAAACGTTTTTCCATTTAAAAGTTTCGGATAATAATAGTTCGTAATTCCATTTATCTTGAGATGTTGGGTGTTTTTATTGTTAACTAATATTTCATGGATAGAAAATGTGTAGGATGACAGCCTTTTATGTTTTGTGTGATTACTTCAATTTGTTTGGGAATGATTGATTTCAAAGTATTAAATTGTTCAGTACATATTTCATGTTTAACTCTGAAAATTTGTTAGGGATCTTAAAAGTCCCTTGTACTGCAGGAAATTTATGTTTATTTGTAGAATGTTTTGTATAGATTGTTAACTATGAAATTCACCACCATTATCTATCAAATCAGCAACAAATATAATACTTCTTTGAAGCAAATTATTATAAAAAATCGATGGGCCTCCGACTTTCACTTTTGGATTGAACCAGATTGGTTGCTTAAGATATTCTTCCCAATTAGTTATTTGAACTTTCGAATAAAATATAGTCCATGATAATAAAACATCTTTCCAAAACGGATTATCGATTCTATGTAACTGATTTTTTATAAAGTCAGGACCCAATTTTGAAAGATTATATATATCCGGAAAAGAATGTTCGATTAGTTTTTACATTTTATTTTTATTGAACATACGTCTGATCCAACCCAACTTTAAATATTGAATAAAGGATTTTAGTTCAATCATGTTTAAGCCACCTTCTGAAATCGGTTTAATAATAACTTCTCGATTAATCTTACCCTTGAGTTATTCCAAATAAAAATAAAAAAAGAGATTCTAGTTCTTTGATTACTTCGTTGGGCGTATTTGGAAGAGAAATAAGTAGATAAAGCAAATGTTTTAATAACAGTTATTTTCCCATAAGGGGGTAGAATTCTTTTCGACCATTGCTATTATAATAATTTTATATCTGCTATTTACCTATTATAGTTAAGATTGATTATCTCATTCAGATTGAGCGAGTACTAGTATTTAATGTCAAGAAAATTGAAATTTCCTTATTCCCATGAAACATTTTCTTCAGTTTGAAATTTAATATCAATACCCTTCATGCTTCCAAACCAAATAACCTTAGTTTTTTTCTAAATTGATGCAAAGGCCGGAGGCATTGGCATAGAATTTCAATACCAAAAGCTCATTTTTCAAAGATTTGTCTGTACCATCCAATGTCAGAAACGTGTCGTCTGCATATTGTGAGACAAAGTGTTCTTTATTGTTTATTGCCTATTTTGATAAAAGTAATATTTTCATTTTTACGTATTAAGAGGGCCAATATTTCTGCACAGAGTATGAAGATATACGGGGAAAGGGGCTCTCCCTGTCAAAATATTGTCACATTTCAATAATTGTTAATGGGTTAAGTAGATGTACTGCTCATTGCATTAGTTTGATATTTTCTTTCTTTAATATTTCATTGGTCCAAATGATCCATTAAGAAAAACATATTCAGTGTTAAGCATATACATACAATATTGATAATTAATTGTTTAGCTGAGAATAACAAGTTTAGCACCTCAATACTTAACAAAAGATGTGTACTTTATGGCAGTACCATTACATGTGACATGGAGGCTAGTAGGCCAAGTTTAAAGAATAGACTCTTTCTTGCAATGGTGCAAAGATAATTTATAGTCAATTAACCAATCACTTATTAACCAAACCACAAAATATTTCCCTACTATATTGATTTGTGTCCTTGAATGTCTTATGTTTAAAGAGCATAGTGAATTAAACTCAAGGTTATATGCAGTCACAGGGTGAGAAAAACTTTCAGCTTGACCAGAACTCGAACCTTTGATCCACAGAATAATGTACCGCTGCTGTAGCGATAGAGCTATCTCGCCGCTTATACATTTTTCCCCTTAAATAGTGAACAGTTCTAAACCGTGACAGTTACGTTTAGATTTTTTAATAAATAGGTAGATTAATTCTTAATTAAACAAAAAAGAAAAGAAAACTTACATACTCATAGTCTTAATCAAAATAACAATTTATATACTGTATAATTAGTTTTACTAAAAAAGGAGCTTAGCCAATTATTGGTTGTGCCATCATTTATACATGTAACAGGCCAATTTGAAAGTGAACATAACTGTACTAATACATGCACAACATCTAATTTTTGGTACAGATAAAAACCTAACCCCTTTTCTTTGGATACTTATTTGTATTTTGCAAAAAAGGGCACAGGGCGAAAACATGAAAATACAACAAACGAACCACTTTGCATTTTCATGTTTTCATCTGGCGCACGCTTACTGTTTGTAATTTGTCGGTTTTCATGGTGGAATTGCACCATGGACCCTGGCATCACTAGTAATGGATACTGATTTAACCGTCAGTATGTAACCTGCCAAATCTCACAAGTTCAGAAGATAAACCACAACATCCAGGCTAATTCACCCTTTACAATATTCCTTTAACTCTATTATAGATACTATTGTTAGCCAGCTAACACTGGGTATAAACCTTTAACCTGTATACTAATCAATACATGTATTATCATTTATAAACTTAAATGAAAGTATCATCCCTTTGATAATAACGTCATAACTAGCAACTCTTTAAATACAGAAATATTATAAGTATTATCATATCCATAATAAGATATACATGAATACACATAACAATAATAATTCCCAGCTATACTTATAGATGGAATTCAAAATCTAGAAGAAATAAAACAATAATGTATAAACTCTATTATAGATACTATTATCAGCCAATAAAGTATAAACACCTATAACCTGTACACTAAATCATTTACAACTTTAGATGCAAGTCTTATCCATCATAACTGTAAATCTTTAAATACATAAATATTTTAAGTCACATTATATCCATATACTAAGATACACATGTATGCACATAACATTAATAATTCCCAGTTTCCATTAAAAATAAATAGTACACCCTATCAACATATCGGCTTTAATTTTCTACTTTTCATTTTTACCAAAGTTTATTTTATTAACAATTTATATACAAGCACAATAACAAAATAATAATTAGTTTCACATAGTGATTAGAAGATCATGTAGCAGAATACCTGTAGGTATGCACTAACTGAACAAACTAGAAAATTTCCAGTCTTAGGTATATAAAGCCAGTAAAAAAATATTTCAATATTCACTCCTCAGGGCCTCTATGCTTTTGATGACCTAACAACTGGTAAATTTTATACAACATGAATAGTAAGTAATACCTAAAATAGAACAAATAATTTAGTTAACATGAGTTACTTCCGCTTGAAAAAGAGAAAACCCGACCTTTAACAGCAAAATTATGAAATGTTGCTGGCTCAGTTTTATTAACCCATGTAAAGTAATGGTAAAGTATTCATAAAGAAATTAGATGGCCATGTGACAACAGTAATTACAGAAAATCGGATAGCTTTGTTAATCTGGATACTAGTAAACTTTGTAAAACCAATCATTATGTGCAATAGATAAACGTTATATGGATAAAATCAATAGGTTAATCGTTTACAACAGTTCCATTACCAATCCTAATACTCATTTGCAGAAAACCGTTCTTCTTCTAGGATTTTTTTGAAAATATAAAAATGAATGAAAAAGAATACGGCATAAATGTAAACCACAACGTTATTTGAAATCCGGGTTTTAGTATTGCCAACAAAGATATGGGATCAGCTGTTAAACTGAGCCAGCAATTTCGTGAAAATAAAATCACAATGCACTTGCTTTTTAAAGTTATTAAATGCAAATATAAAAAAAATATTTGTTTACTTGATTTGTACGAATCAAAATAAAACTAATTAACACAACATGATATTAACTGCTAATAATAACAGCTCATTCCATAGGCCAAAATAAAAAGCTTTCCATAAGAGACGACGCCGCTCACCGGTGTCGCCAATATTTATGTATGAAAGACCGGTGGGGACATTTCAACTTCATGAATTCCCGATTCCAGCTTCATGAATTCTCGATTTCAGCTTCACGAATGCACGATTTCAACTTCATGAATTCCTGTTTATTGTTAAGCTTTATTGTACAGACACTGGCGTATTGACAAATATCTAACCTTGCCCCGATGTTTACGCCAAAGATGTGATCACAAGTTGGTTGTATGACCGCTAAATGGCAAGGATAACAAGGATGTCAAATTAAATATGTTATTATTTATTCAGTTAACTATTATTATTCAAATAAAAGTATTAAGGGGACTCCGCTGAGGCCCAGAAGTCTGTAAACATAATGTTAAATTCCTAAGATAGATCAGCCGAGGGACAAAAACAAAATATGCAGGAGATAACTTTGTTTGTATTCTAAGCCCGGGTTGAGTGAAAAGTATTGCAAAGCTTTCTGATTTGGGGTCATTTTTTTCACAAATAAAAAATATTTTTGAATAACGTAAAGAGCGAATGATCCGAAATTTTGTACACAAATCATTGGTTTATACCTAAATCATATGGAATATTCATGCCAAGTCATGTAAAATAGCAAGAGTTGTCAGAGGAGACAACACGCTCGACTTATTTAATATTGGACGCAGTAAAGGAAGGCAGTACTATTAATAATCAATTATGATATAAAATATTTCTGTACTATTCAATATTTCTGCACCACATAATATGCATGTGTTATGTCAATAAGAATTAATCAGAAATGTCCAATGGGAAAATACGACAATTTGAAATCTAAAGTCAATCCCTTCAGTAATTAAAATGGACCAAAAGTATGTAAGGTTTTAAATTGTAATTATAATTACAAAGAGGAAATTACTCTTAAAATTTAGATGCTAGGGTTATGAACCTTGTTGATGTAACAATGATCTTAAGTCCAAAGTAGATACCATTCATATAACAAATATAATTGTTATAAAAATATATTACAATTTTCAAAATGGAGATAATTCTAGAAATACAGGAGCTAGACTTAGAAATCTAATTACATATGATGTAGAACATGATAACAGAGATATTTTTGAAATTCGAATTAAATCCCTGAAGAAATATTAAGTTACAGAAAAATAGAGAAAATTCTAGGTTTATGGAGAGATAATTCTGGTGATATTGACGCTAGAGTAATAAACCTTGTAGCATTATTATGATACGTGAAATTATATCAAACTGACACTTATTGTTTATAGTAAATATTCAATGAAATAATTAGATAATGAAGTAAGAGTAAAAATAACATTTTTAAAGGAAAATTCTTTAATGTTTAAGGGATATATTCCTCAAAATATTTATGCTAGATGTGTGAACTCTGTCACATGTAATGGATGATGATAAAAAGCATATATGTGAAGTTTTAAGTAAATCCCGTTTGAAATAAAGAAGTTATAGTTACAAAATAATATTTATGAAAGGAAATTTAAAGTTCAATGGGAGATAATTCTTGAGGTTTTAGTGATTGAGTTAAGAACCTTGTAACATATGATGTTGATGATGATAAGAGATATATATTTAAAGTTTGAAATAGATACCTTATGAAAAGAAGTAAACATAACATGTCAAGGAAAATTATAAGTTCAATGGGGGATTTTACTGAAAATATTGCGCCTAGAGTTATGATCCTTGTCACATAAAATGTGGTTGATGATGAGAAACATTTATCTTAGTGTGAAGTTGATAACTTATTATTTAAAAAAAATAAGAAATAAGTGATAGTAAAATATTTAACCGCACAAACACTTTAATCAGAAATCTGAACGAGGACGCAAACGCTGACCACAAGGTGAGTAGGACAGCATCCCACACATTTCGTATAGTAGAACAAAAACATTACACTCTCGTATAAACCATACTGGTATAGAACAAGGTCAATTATGATTAAACTCGTTGTCCTGTCTTCTGGCAGTGTGTTTCTTTTATGTTGATTGGCAAGATATCTAATCATTTAAGCTTTCAAAAAAAGAAAGAGTCTCTTAAATGAAAACTTGATAATTAAGATACACGAAATTAATTCAATATTTTGTCATATCGAATAACCATAACTATATTTCGCTTTCCTATATTCCTTTAAATGTACTGGTAAGAGTTTCTACTACTAGGTATATTACTAAATGCTTTATTATAAATAAACACAGAAAATACATGTAACACACCACCCAAGCAGGGCAAAAAATCTGACTCAAGGGTAAATAAGGATGAATATTTTGAATACTCGTGGAAGATTTCTGCTGGATTCCGCTCGAATATGGCAAATTGTGCTGAAAAATTATTTGAATATTCATGGAAGAAACCTACTAGTGTCAGAGGAGATTTTTTTTAAAAAGTGATTTCTATGTAAATTTAAGTAAAATCCACCACCTCCGAAGCTGTGTCAAGTTTCATGAACATATTTTGGACAATGTTGGGAGAAATCTACTGGAAATTTTTGCAAACAAATATGTAATTTAAAGCCAGTGTAGTTTTAGAAAAAAGATTGTTTTAGAATTCACTATATATCTATGTATCGAACATCTATGGCCCCTAATACTCTGCATAGTTTTAGTAGAAGACATCTAGATAAAGGTAAATACCAAATATGAAATATATATTTCAGGGAAGAACGTATTTGCAATTTTCTTTTCTAAACATCATGACCCATGTGAGCAACTTTGATAGGAGATCACAAAAAAAATCTTGTAAAGTTTAGTATATATACAGTCGGTTATTGGTTTCAGAAGACATCTCGTTAGAAAAAAGGACACTTTTCTGGTAATATTGATGCTAGAGAATAAACCTTGTAATTATCATAGTTTGGAGACCATTCTGCTGAAAATGTGAGTTAAATCGTATACATATACATGCACAGTGCGTTAACTGGAGTGCACACACTTTGTAAGACGACGGACAAACGGTTATCACAATAACTTCCCTCATTTTTCACAGGTATTTCTAAAAGCAAATACATGTATGTGTTCGTTTTAGTGAATTCATCTTTGTCCGCATATGGTATGCTTAAATTTTTTTCTTAATCATTAAAAATCTAATGAAGGATTTTTTCATATTTTTGACTGTGTCTGTTGAATTTCCTATAGAAGCACCATAATACTCCATTGGGGGTTTTCTCTGGAAACAGCAGGGGGATATTAGATTTTATGAGAAAGGGGCCTTTTCCCGTTAAAATACTGACCTGTGTCAATGTTTTTACATGTAACAGTACGAAAACTCATCAGGGGCGTATCAAGCTTTTTCCAGCTTAAAGGCCCATAATAGCCAAAAACAAGTCTAGATTAAAAACTGAAAACTGCGCGTTACATAAAGTTTTAAAGATAAGCATATCAAAACAATAATTTTCAACTAGAAATTCTATGAATTTGATTACATTTAAATACTACTGAGGATGGCGTGGTTCGATCCAAGGGAGATGCTTTGGTAGTTTAGCGCGATGAAAGGTAGTTGAGTACTGGCGTAACTTTCCAGGAACGATGGTTAGGAAACTACCCGCCTATATGACTGAACTATTGATGGGAAAATGCGTAAAATGAAACCAACAAACAGACAAAATTACTGCAGACGATTAATAATGCATAAGCCTAAAACACAAATGATTCAACAATACGGTTTGAACACAATACCTACCCCACCTCCGCTTGTTTTATTGTATTTTTGGGACTTTTGAAAATGTCAATTTCTTTGGTTCGGGCCTACATGGCTAAATAGCAGCTACGCCTCTCGGAGTCATTGAGTCATTACGAAAACATCTTTAAAAAACACGGGCTATTGCATTATCATTGCATTGTCATTTTTTTAGCAGTTATAAGTAATTTTGTATTTTATAGAAAAATGATCACCTTTTTCTAAAGTATTGTAAATGAGGTGTTATTTGTTTTTATGAAAGTCAATTAATTTCGTGACAACGGATGCAATAACAAAATGACGGACAAGGCGATTACTATATTGTATCCTGACATGCTTGACAAAATTTATTTGTGTCATGTAAACAGAGTTCCTTACACGCTACTGCAAGTTATCTGTAAAGTCTGGCATTAACAATGTTAATGATGAATATGTTGTATGTGGTGTGTGGGATATGTGTGACGTTAATGAGAAATGTGGTGTATGTGACATGTGTTAGATATGTAATATATACGAAGTATGTGATGTATTAGAGTTATGAGGTGTTTGTATAAGTGATATATATGAGGTATGATAGGTATTTAATGTATGTGGTGTATTTGATTTATTTGGTTTATGTGATCTGATTTATATGGTTTACACGTGTGTGGTGATATGTGATGCATGTTGTATTTGTAATATGTATGAGGTATGAGGAGTATTGGTATGTGCGCGATTTAGTGATTTATGCACAAAAATATATAAAAAAAACATTAATTGTAACGAAATCTGTTTATTAAGATTCTGAGTAATTATATAAGTACAATAGTAAAAAAGACACTTTCAAAAAACTGGAAATAGTAAAAAAGGAATATCAAATTAACACATTCAATCGTGTAATTTTTTATCGTTTATCACTTATAAGTTATTGATTAATTTTATTCTTTTGCTGTGATAGTTTCTTTCCTTGCATGCGAATTATGTCGAAACATTTAAAGTGTAGGTTTTTTTATAAAGTCGAATATAACTGTATTTTTGTGTACTTATTGCATACGTAATTATGGATTTAAAATGTAAAAGTTTTCGATCTATAAATTTTCTAAATCTTTAATGAATATACAACTATATACATTTCTTTTGTTCATTAATTCTATAAAATATCCATGTAATGAATATAGGTCTTAAATGTTTCTTTGTAATTTATCACTCCAAGCGTTTATTCTAATAAGTTTATTAAATTGTTTTGATTTACTGATTACAAACTGGTTTTAAATGGAATGTGTATATGCATTAAAGTCACATAGCACTTCTTTAAACAATTAATTAAAGCTTAAACTAAGGGTATACAAGGTAGCCAGTAAAAGTATTCCAACGGTTAAGATTTGCCCATAAGTGGCTGTTGGTCCATTTTGCCACTACCCTAACAACATCTCCCCTCTTAAGCCTAACGATGGTGTTGGCAGAACCACATCCAGAGCCGGTAGTCGAAACTGCTAATTGATCGCTTCCCTTCACAATGGCAAACACCATATGATCACCTAGTTTGTTACAGACATGCGCATTAAACGTATAGAGACCAGCTACAGGTGCTGTGAATACACCAGTGTGCACATTATAGCCTTTGCCCTCGTTCAATGTACATACGGGAAAAATCAGTGGCGTGTTGAAGGGGAAAAATGCTTGTTTATCTCTCAAGTGAGCCTCAAACGCAATAAGTCCTGAAAAGAATAAAATGTATTCATGATTGAATGCTACAACTTTATCGTAAGTATCAACATCAGTGTTTCACAAACAGTAATATCTAATATTTGCTATATAGTTTTGCTCTATCACATGTATACGGCGCCTAAACCACGTGACGTTTTGCGTCACAATAAACGATTTAGAATTTACTATAGGTCATAACTGTTTTTGATATTTCATTAGATTTTACGGGAAAAAAACAACAACAAAAAAGAATTTCCTTGAAAAAGAAATTTTGTGTATCTTGAAACCGCATATCTGAGTGATCATATAATCGGTTTCACTTTTCAATTTTACCCCCTTAAACATTATATGTGTGTGTTACTAACTAAACTGAGAAACCGGTGTGTATATAATGTCCAGCTTCCATTTAAGAATTTTCCATTTTTTAATTTTTGGGATATCAAGATGAAAATTCTGCCAGCTATAAAAAACCTGATCAGACCACGTGGATGTAGGGATTGGCAAAGGCTAGTCACTTCCGTTTCCATGTAACTTAGGTTTAAACACTTATGATAATTCCACAAGAGACTAATGTTTTTGATTTTTTTTCAGCGATTAGATAAATTTACAACATTAAAATTTGAATTAGTTATCTAGAGTGTAAGGTATATCTGACAATGATTCAACTGCTTTATTAATACGTAATTGCCATGGTCGTAAAACCAAAAAAGTCGAAATATTATCAGTTATCAATTTTAGAATGCACTATAGTCTATTCCATATCATTTTATATAAAGTAATTTGATAAAAGCAAATTTTTTGTTTGTCATTTATAACTTTAGGGGCGTACCTCGGCTTATTATGAGTATACGCCGAGTGCCGGTGTTTGGCAGAAGGATCGCAAGATACTTATATATCAAATATAGCTATGTGCTATAACTAATGATTTAAGGGATACTTAAGCTAATTGTACCACTGTTGTCTTTATCTATAGTTATGAAAATAACATCAAGTACATATATTGAATGTAAGAGAAGTAGCACGAAGTCTAACTTGTACACTGTTTTAAATAGTTCAAAAGTTATTTGCTTTAAGAATTACAAAACATAGCCAGGTGTCTCTCTTGTAAAAAAGATGGGTTTTATTTCCCTTTGTAACAAGTTTATTTTTTTTCTTTGTTAGTTTTATTTAGTTTCACCATAACTTAATGTGAGATACAATCAAGGAAAATATGCCTTAAAATGATCTGAATGACTTTAATACAAACACAACAGCTTAAATGTTTAGTGTCACGAAAGGTTATCGTATTCGCAGTTAAAATGTAGTATCGCACGATTATTTAGCTTCCTTAAAATAATTTTTAATGCGTATTATGTCAATGTTGTAGACAATAAATATTGTCTTAAACATTTCTTTTCTCAACTCCAGTCTTTCAATTTCCATTCGAATTATTTAAGTTATTTTATTACGAAGTTAAATGCCTCACGCACATAAAGCATGTTGGTATAAACAGACTCGCCACTTTGTCTAAAGTCGGCGAAAATAAAAGAATTTATACATTATGTGTCTTAATTGGTTATACATTGTTCTCATTGTATATTTGTCTATGTTTTAAATATATATAGATGAGACTACGTATAATACAGAATAAATTAATAGTGTAGTGATATATTTTGTAAAAACTGCTATCGTTTTTACGGTCAAATAAACAAAAGTTGAATTTGGTTTGAGACGATGGATGTTGCCAATAGTTCACAGCAAAGATCTGATTCACAGTGTCAAAACTATTCTACATAACTTGAAATGAATATAAGTTGAATGAATATAACTAACTTATTCGAATAAAGAAACATCCTAAGCATATCTGTAGAATCAATTAGCAGCTACGAATATATTGATGATCTACGCCAAAATTAATGGTTTCTTTTTGTTTTGCTTTCTTTTCATACGCCCGTGCGTTTTGGCGTATCGGTAGGTTACTTTATTGCCTTTTAATGTGACATCGTATTACTTTTCTTTTCATCAGGTTATTTATTGCATTTTAGTAGCGCAAGGATTGTCCTACATCGTTTTTCAAAAGCCGTTATTGTATATTAACAAAACCCACGTCTGCGTCTGCGGATAGTTTTGCAATTGAAACTCCGTCTTGACTTCCTACAAACAGACCTGCGAAATTATCAATTTTTTCATTGATTCATATGTATGTAATCCACTCAAAAACTCAAAAACATCAATAAAATGGCTTTAATGTGATCGATAAGTTTACCTCATAGATAATTTATTCGATAACCGCGATTTATATGGTAATCACAGTTATGAAGTTAATAAATTGATAAGTTTAAAGTTGTCATTTCAGGCTTTTTTTCGAATATGCCAGGTTCCGGCATACTACTTATTTTGTCAACACATGCTTATGAGTCCCAGAACATTGTTGTTGCTCATTTTAAATTTCTGCATACGAGTCATGCTTAATCTAAATCGAAATGCAGCGCAAAAACCTTTAAATGTAGCAATAAGTGTAGGTTATCTTACCAGTGGAACTTTTGATGGAATTCGCTTTAAATTCAAACCTGGTCAATTACATTCCTACATGTAGAACCCTTACACTACTTGAAACGTAAGTGACTACCTTTTGCGATCAATATAGGGCTGAGTCAGTCTGGCCAAGCTCAATAATGTTGGCAGGTCAAAATTAAATTTTCATTTTCATATTCTTAAAGATGATAATAGACAGTTCCAAATTGGAAGATGAACAAGTCAATTTTAGAATATAGCAGAGTTGAGGTAAAGAAGACGCTATGGAAAATCAATATTGGTTTCATTATGACTTGCAGTATTCAGTTTTATTAGTTGGCAATCATTTCACAGGCAACAAGTGTGAAAGCTCTTGGGCTTATGACTTAACAAAATACTTACTGCTTTTGATTCTGCGGGCATCTACGTCTTCTATGGTAATGTCACAGCTCGCAAACGAGGAAAATAGACCCTGAAAACAGATCACCAATATATAGTCACTAAAATACGGATAGATAGATTTAAATCGTGTTTAAAATTTATAAAGCTCTAACAGTTGATATAATTATTTTACTTGTAGAATTTCAAACATTGTGCAATCGCTCTATTTTCATCTTCTTATGATGATAGCTAGAGAGAGTGTTTTTGCAAAATGCATCAATATTATATAATTATAGTGGCGTCCGTGAATGATTGCTTAATCTCGTTGACTTACAGACACTTGCCCTTCACCAGGCAACATGTTCGAGTCCCGCCAGGGTTATAAGATAATTTCATGTTATGTTATAATTTATTTAATCTTAAATTCCTGCAATGACCGTTGGAACATTTTTCAAAATTTTGATTAAAGATGTTTATACGAATTCTCTGACAAGAGAATCAATACACCTTGATGAGTATAATCAGACTACTAATTTACATGTAAATATAAATATAACCTTTAATATAACCTAATATATCCTTTTTACTTTCTTTAAACTTCTAGTAATACACAACGTAGACCTAAGAAGTGGTTTTATTTCAATTATTTGTGACAAATAACAAATTAGTAATTTCAAAATGTGTGCACATAAGATAAATCACTTCTTAATCGCAATTAATAAGCAAAATAAATCATCAATGATTTATGTTGTTAGAGCAAGTCCACGAACGTTATACACAATCCCTTTAACATGTCAAATGACGATTATTAAAGAACACAGTTATTACGTACAAATATTCTTCTTTTCAAAACAATTTTCAAAAATAAAAATAACATCCGTATGGCTTTCTGCAAACAAAATAATAGCATTAATACACATTGAATAGTATAAACGTATTAACTTTAATCTACCTAAAGCGTAATACCATTGAATGATAATGATAACGTAAATAAAATGAAATAAAATGAAAAGTAATAATCATATGTTTTTATTACCAAGACTGCAAACAGCGTAACGATCATAGTTCCTCTTGTAATGCTTTTACCAGAATGTTTGAACGCTGCCGCTCGCACTGATCTTTTAAACTAACCATCCATCCCACGCTTTCAGTATACATATAAGATCCATCCCGGATAAATGTATTATGCAAAAGTATATAAATTAGACATATATAAACGATATAATTAGACATTAGTACGAAGTTCTAAAGTCCCGGATAGTAATAAGATACATATTATTATTTGAATCTTCATTGTTCATGCATCTGCGAAATTTGCTTAACAGTCTCCATATTAAAAAAAAAAAAACACACACACATATACGATGTACTATATTAGCCAAAGTTAAATAAATACAAGCATGCATTCTTAATTAAGCAATAAAATACCAAGTGCGTTTCGACATAACGACAATTTCATAGCAATTGATTTGAAGTTAAACCCCAGCTACTATAAAATATATTAAATGCGTATATACTAGTGATGTTATTCTAGACGATTGGTTTAAATGTTTATTCCAATGAGAAAATCAAAAGACATGTTTATCAATTAGGAAAGCATCTTATTTACTAACATCGCAAACAGTTAATATCTGCGACAGTTAACTTATTCAGCAATTTACATTTCTAATAGTGAACATCATCGAAAGTAAACATATACATTACAGTAAACATGTATATAAAAAACCTACAATTGTGAACACCTTCGACAGTGAACACTTATACCATTAACCACTTGCAACATTGACCATCATCAACAATGAATATCTGCAACATAAACCACCATTAACAACATTTGCAACATTGACAAACACTAATAATGAAAATTTGCAACATTGACCATCACCAACAATGAACATGTGGAACATTGCCATCAGCAACAATAAACATTTGCAACATCGTCGCTTGACAATCACCAACAATGAACATGTAGAAAATTTGCCATCAGCAACAATAAACATTTGCAACATTGACCATCACCAACGATGAACATGTAGAACATTTGCCATCAGCAACAATAAACATTTGCAACATTGACAATCACCAACAATGAACATGTAGAACATTTACCATCAGCAACAATAAACATTTGCAAGATTGTCGCTTGACATCACCAATAATGAACATGTAGAACATTTGCCATCAGCAACAATAAACTAATGCAACATTGACCATCACCAACAATGAACATTTACAACATTCACTATCACCAGCTCTGAACATTTGCAACTGTTCTTTATTATTTGATAAAGTAGTACAATGTTGAAAGTGTTGTCTTGAACATTTTCACTGAATTTTTCTAAATCTGTATCATTTTTTTTCACAATTGATGTTTTTCTTTCGAAACATTTTGCCAATCAAAGTCTCTATTGTCTATTTCTTCCAGTAGATAACGTTTTAAAATCGGTCTGGCAGCGTACAGTTTTTTTCTAAAAAGATTTCTACTTGCTCGAACCAAGCCATCGCTCCAGGTAATAAGGTTATCGACTACCGCCCGCTTCCGAATCTTCATGGACCTACACTACTTCCCCGGTAAAGACAGTTTGTGAGTTATTTCCGGGTTTATTATGTCTCTTACGGAGTGTTGTGAGATACTACGTTCTCCAACGCGTCAAAAACTGTTCAATAATCCGGAATTTGTTCCTAACCCGTTTTAATGTTGCGTTCTACAGATGATAGAATTTTGAGCTCAGTTTCGGCTCCAAGGCCAGGTAAGGACCTCATTTTGCGACCATATCACAGGTGTTTTTTGGTCAATGTCTCAGGTTCTGCGAAACTTGATGGAACGAACGTCAGTGGTGGATCGTTGAAGAAGAACTTTATTTCGGTTACAATGGTTTGTAATGTCTCTAAATCTACCATAGAACGTCAAAAGATTTTCTTGAGAGTTGCAAGCTTTCACCAACCTCCGTACCATGGGTCTCTTTCAGGTATGAATTTCCAGTCAATGCCGATATATGCTAAGGACTCTCTGACAATATAAGACTCTTATATAGTTTTCAAATAAGTAGATGCTGTCTGGAAAGCTTAAACTCCTTCTAAAACTATGAGCCTCGATTGCGACGTCCGACTTAAAAATCTCTTACAGTATGTAGGAAACAGTCTGCTGACAAACATGTGACTACTTCAAAATAAACGGCTCTGGTAACAGCACAGGTAAAGTAACATATGGATTCTCTGCTCCAATGTTTTTTGTTTAACATATAATATACTCCGGTAAGGCGGGGCTTCTTCTACTTTAAAATTACGGCAAGGGGGAATATCGGGTGTTTTGCATGGAATTCATAGTGCTTGCGTCTACGACGATGTGCAAGGTTGTTCGACTGTAACTTCCAGTTTTGGGTGTTTCAGATGAATATTTTCTCGGGAATTTGATTGTGGCAACAGTGTTCAAGTCGTTCGCTAAGTTTGACCATTGAGGATTTTTTTTTAAATAGTAGATGTAGAATGTCTTTTTTCTCTTGAAGCATTTCAATGAAACCTCGTCTCTCTTGTTCTCCAATGATATCTCAATTTCATCAGCATATTGGGCTCTTTCCATAATCTTCAGACCGTACCTTGGTGCGTTTAAGGACAATATCATAATTTGTATGTAGTTCCAGGTGATAATTTTTCAATGGTAACGGCCGTTCAATATAGCTTCCATCTTTGAAGTCAGTTGACGTGAGCTCAGACTGTTACTTTGTCTTGTTACTTCCGGTCTGTATCATTTGGTGTAAATTCAAGATTTTCTATACACCAGATACGATATATCGATTGTTCCTCTGATAATGTTACACGCATTTATCAGTCAAGACAGAATATATCCATTTTTATGACTTGATTACAGTTGACCCTGTGCCATGTATAGTCTAATCTACACCAATATCCCAGAAAAATCGGCTCCAATTAGCAAGGAAATAGCGAACTCTTTGTCATGTGTCACTGGATGTGCAAATTGTAATCCTTTAAGGTATAACAAAATTGAATGTGTTATATTCATATGTGCCGCTATAGTCAGGACATTCAGTACTTGTAATGGTATTTTCTGTCTCCTTCAATCTGGAACAAGCTGTAACTTTGTCAAAATGTTGCATTTGATTACTTCTGCCCCCAAAGGCAGATATCCCGATTGTTTCGGGTTTTCCCTCTGTAATTGCAGCTGCTCGTCTGCTAGAGTTTGTGTGATGAATCTTCTTTGTGACTCTTCATAAAATGATATGCAATAGATCCGTTACTTTCCACTTCCATTCGAATCGAAGTGAATGATTCGGCTTTTATAAATCAATTTCGTTGTGAATAGCTCTACGTAAGTCTAATAGCAACCAATTCCTGTCATCTTGCTCTTTTTCGAGATTTTTCTCATTTTTCTCGGAAGTTTGTCAAGTACAATTGGCATGAGTAAATCGCCGAGAGACTTTTTTGCTGGTCCAAACACTGCAGTGCACGAATGTGTATTCTCCATAAATCATAGGATTTACGAATATAATGTAAAATATTTTTAGGGGCTTGGAGTTGAAACAATGCTTGTATTGTTGGATGTATTAGTTTATGTTGTTGCCATATCTCTCTTTCATCAGTTTGTTCGCACGTTAATAGTTTATATTTGTATTGCAAAACCACCAATAGTCCGATTCGCTTCAACATCAAGCTGACTATTGAAATATGAAACTCTTTTCAAATCCGTCAAGATACAATTGATATTAATAGTTGACTCAAATGAGTCCAAAAATTGTCTGCCGGCTTAAAATACACCATTAAATTTCGGTTATGAATATTTAGGAACCTATGATACTTTGAACTAGACGACATAAATGAATGATGGTTACCTAGACTGTCCTGTGAACGTGCAATGTCAACATTTCCCCCTCGAAGTTGAACGTTAAAACAGCTTACGGTCCCTCCACCGTCTGCTCCAACAATAGAGTTTTCCTGCTCCTATCGTCTGCTCTTATTTGACTAATTCCTGCATAATTCCTAATTATTTCACTCGTAGTCCGTCTGTGAGTTCATTTGATGATAGTTTCCGTAACTTACTCTCGAGTTTAAGCTAATATATTCTTCAGTTATGTAGGTTCATCTTTGTGTGAGTTACGGCACCAATATCGTACATTAGTTGATGGAGTACTTCAAAGTTGTCTTATTTTCTAAGTTAACTACAAGTTGAATATGTCAAACAACAACTACAACAACAACAATGATAATAATTATAATAATAATAATAATAATGACAATAATGATGTCACTGATGACGTCAATGTATAAGAAAGCGCCAATTACGTGCAAATTAGCGCAGGAATATATAATGCAAAGCTACGACAGCAACATTGACCATAGCCAACAATGAACATTTGCAACATTAACCATCACCAACAATGAAGTTCTGCGACATTGACCATCACAAACAATGAACATTTGCAATATTGACAAACGCTAACATTGAAAATTTACAATATTGACCATCACCTATTATGAGCATATACGACAATGACCATTACCAACAGTGAACACTTACAATATTGATCATCACCAACAATGAACATGTGTATCATTGACCATCAAAAACAATGAACATGTGCAACATCGACCATCACCGACAATGAAGATCAAAACATTGACCATACTGACCATGAACATGTGGTGTAGCATTGACAATCACTAACAATGATCAACTGAACATTGACCATCAACAACATTGAAAATCTTCAACAACTCGAATCGTGAACATCTTCAGCATTTAACATGTACAACATCTTCAAAGTTAAATATAACAGCAGTGAATATTCTACATTCAACATCCTCAGCAGTGAACTCATGCAACAATGACTATCCATAACAGAGACAAGTTCAAAAATTGACATCGATAAAAGAGAAAATCTACAAAATAGAAAATCATATAAGAGATGATCTGAGATTGTGAATATTTCACCAGCAATGAACTTGGTAAACAGAACAAGGGAATATCTACAATTGGTACCAGTGAATAAATGCATTAACTTGTATTGAATATGTACAGTTGTTAAAAGTGAATACCTACTCTAGCTTACAAAGAATATTTATAAAAGTTAACAGTGAAAATCTGAAATTGTTACCAGTGAATATATACAGTAGTTGACAGTGAATATCAACAACAGTAAACAATGAATATCTATATAGTTATGCTATTTGTGAATATCTGCAATAGTGAACGGTAAATGTTAACAAAATGTAACATGGATGTCTACACTATTCCAAAATTAATGTCTACAACTGTTCTCACAAGTAAGTAAATAATATATACAACACATAACAAATATATCCAACAGTTAACAGTAAATATCTATGATAGTTAACAGGGAACATCTACACAAATTATCAGTGATTTTCAATGATCAGTGAATATCAACACAAGTTAACATTGAAAAGGTACAAAAATTAACAGTTAATATCTACAAAAGTTAACAGGGAATATCTACCACAGTTAACACTGAATATCTATGATAGCTATCAGGGAACAGCTACACAAATAAACAGTAATTTTCAACAATCCAATTAAAGTAAATAATGAATATCACAATTATCACCAGTCGAGGGAAATGAGTGAAAGTTTTGTTGAGGAAAAAGTCACAGATTTGTTGGCTCAGCATAAGCAGCAAATGCTAAAGGAGATGGAAGGCATGTTTCTTAAAATAACAGCGACTTCTCGGAGCAAGCTTTCCAGTCAAATTGCCTCTTCTTTGCTGACAACAGTCAAGTTTCGACGTAAAAGCAACGAAGAGCAATTAAAGGTCAATGTGGACGTTTTGAGCAAGCTTGAGGACGCTGAAGGCTCGCTGTCAGTTGAAAACATGGAAGAAACTAGGCAGAGTATTATTAGCGGTACGTTATGCTATTGTACAATTTATCAGCTGTTTTTTTCTATTTTTATCACAAAATTGTAGATGTCTAGCCTATAGTTTATTTCATGTTACGCACGTGGAATGTGTGTTATTTTATAACGGTCAACTGTCTGTGTACTGCCCGGTTTGTTATGACAGTGCTGGTTTTGTTAGCCGCATGTTGAAAGTAAGAACGCAAATATCAAGTTTTATGTTGTTTTTTGTTGTTGTTTTTTTTTTAATCGTACGAATGAGTGATATCATATCGAAATACATGTATATTGATATAATATAGTATACGGGAGATAAGTATTGAGTTAATAAGTAAAATAATTTATATTGTTTTGTCACGATTGTTTGATATTTGTTCAGCAAATCGTTGCTTCAGCATCGCCAGAAGATAATTAAGTGGCCGATGCATCGGATTTAGGATGGAAGGTCGTATCAGAATACGAAACCAACCCGCTTGCTAGTGAAAGTGACGATGAAAAGATGACGTACAAGGCAGAGGCCCGTGCTAAACGGAAGGCGAGAGCAGACAGGGCCAAGAAAGTCAGGGGATCTAGGTTCAATCCTTATCGTAAGAGGGCATCGTCACCACAGGACCGAAGAATTGGCGGTTTTGATCCGGTTCAATCTACAGGCACAAGACGTATTCCTCCCGGACTTTGTTTTGCCTGTGGAAAAGCAGGACACTGCAAGGGTGCACCGGAATGCGCAGCAAATATATCAAATAATAAGATATGTACCTATTATGTTAATAAAGCTATAA
>NW_026854974.1:0-19260 GCF_026571515.1 Ruditapes philippinarum
CTAAAATAAAATAATGATTATCGTAAGAATTATGGTAATCATGTGAAGGCCTTCAGTAGATATCAATGTGCCTGTGGTTCGATAGGTGATGCTTGTTCGAGACTCAAGATAGGTGATAAAAAATTGTCCGCCAATTAGAAATTACATATACTTGTATAGTGTTCCATCCCAAAGCTTTTTCCAGATTGTTTAGCTTTTGTGTGTTTGGTAGTAGCTGTAAGCTAGGCAAAACTTACAGCAAGCAGGAGTTTTTCTTAAGATTTCATGCCCTGATATATCCCCTGGTCTGTTGATCAAGGCTGCTTTCGATGGAATTCCGTGGAGTCTGGCAACTTTAATATCCGCAAGGAGGCGCATCGAGTTTGCGAGTGATTGTCTTCAATCTGGGCCAGCACTGAATGGAACATGGCAGTTATTCCTGAGTTTAAAGATATGGGAACTGGGTGGATCATAGTATGGAAGTGGCCTGAGAGGAGAAACCTGCATTTGGTCTACGCTAATGGAACAAACAGAGTATAAGCACGTTTACCTACCATTTATTACATGTATATCATATCTTAGTACAAAATAGCTTACATACAAAGAATACGACTAACATAGAAATCCTGCTAGTGATATTTAAGGTGATATATAAATGGTGATCTATATAAATGGGGATCATGATGATGGTCATCATCATCATAGGGCGAATTGGTGATGATGATGTTGATGATAAGGCTAAATGATTGTATGAGAAAAAGGGATAGTTGAGATTGTTATTATAAAAAGAGATAATGTTACACTGATGATAATGCGGAGGCGAAGGGGATGGTTGGAGGACACAAACGATGATGGTGATGATGATGATTATTATCATCGTCATCATCATTACTATTATCATGTGATGACATAGGTGATTATTATGTTGATGATTAGGCAAAATGATTGTATCGGACAAAAGGGATAGTTGAGATCAGGTGTTTTTAGAAATAGGAGGTGTTGTTGGATGATAGATGATTGATGGCATATTACATGATGATAATATTTGATATTGATATAATGTGCAATCATAATAGATATCATGATATGGAAGATTTCAGAAAAGTGTTGTTGTTATTGTTGTTGTCATTGTCGTTGTCGATGATGATAGTGATGATGATGATGATAGCTGGAGGAAAATTGGTTAATTGAAATGATGGTATAAAAATTGAGGATAATATTAATTATGGATAATAGATCTATTACTAAAATAAAATAATGATTATCATAAGAAATTAAGGTAATCATTTAAAGGCATTCAGTAGATATCAGTGTGCTGGTGGTTCGATAGGTAATGCTTGTTTGAGACTCAATAAATATGATATATTATTGTCTGCCAATTAGAAATTACATATTCTTGTATATAGTGTTCCATCCCAAAGCTTTTCCAGATTGTTTAGCCTTTGTGTATGTTTGGTACTAGCTGTAAGCTAGGCAAAAATTACAGCAAGAAGGAGTTTTTGTTATGGTTTCATGCCCTGATATATATCCCTGGTCTGTTGATCAGTCACATCTTTGCCTTAATCATCATCAAACATTGTCAGGATGCTTATCTAGGTAATAGCTTAGATGAGTTCCAACATGGGTCATCTCATGAAAAACTAGGTCTAATGAGCTAAAAATAGAAAAACCTTGTTAACACTCTAGCAGTCACATTTTTGCTTCATTCATCATCAAACTTTGTCAGGGTGCTTGCCTAGGTAATAGCTCGAATGAGTTCGAACATGGGTCATCATATGTCACAAGAGCTAAAAAAAGAAAAACCTTGTTAAAACTCTAGTGGTCACATTTTTGATCACATTTTGTACTCAATTGTCATCAAACTTGGTCAGGATGCTCGTCTAGGTTATTGCTCGAATGAGTTCGAACATGGGTCATCTCGGATTAAAAACTATGTCACAGGAGCTAAAAATAGAAAAACCTTGTTAACACTCTAGTAGTCACATTTTTGACTCAATTCAGCCATTCTCCTATAATTGAAGCACTTTTTATGCCCCCCACAAAGTGGGAAGCATATAGCGTTGCACTTGTCCGTCCGTACGTACGTCTGTCCGTCCCGAAATCTTATGAACGCAACTCCTCTTAAACCGGATGGCAGATTTTGCTTAAACTTCCAGTGATGAACAACCTTAATGTGTAGATGGTATGAAGGAATTTCGCTGTGACCAAATTTAACAGAATTATGGCCCTTTGTTGATTTTTTCACTATATACTATGTAGAAATTTTGTGAATGCAACTCCTCTTAAACCGGATGGCAGATTTTGCTTAAACTTCCAGGGATGAACAACCTAAATGTGTAGATGGTAGTAAAGGAAGGAATTTAAATTGCTGCGACCAAATTTAACAGAATTATGGCCCTTTGTTGATTTTTTCACTATATATACCATAAAGAAATTTTGTGAACGCAACTCCTCTTAAACCGGATGGCAGATTTTGCTTAAACTTCCAGGGATGAACAACCTTAATGTGTAGATGGAAGTAAAGGAAGGAATTTTTGCTGCGACCAAATTTAACAGAATTATGGCCCTTTGTTGATTTTTTCACTACATGTATATACCATATAGAAATTTTGTGAACGCAACTCCTCTTAAAACCGGATGGCAGATTTTGCTTAAACTTCCATATGCATGCTCTTGTTTACGAGCACATCTGCACAGTGGGGGCATCCGTGTCCTTTGGACACAGTTCTAGTTAATAATCCATGTCTCCACTTTTAAAATCGTAATAAAAATGTACAGATATGACTAACATTTAAATTAGTACATTGGGATGTTCTCAGTAGCTTAACTTGAATTTTATAGCGTGGATACTCCTTGTTTTTAATTTGTGTTAATGGGCGTCCGTGGCGGAGTGGTTAAGGTCGTTGACTTCAAACCACTTGCCCCTCACCGCTGTGGGTTCGAATCCCGACAGGGACTTTGGATTCTTTCATATGAGGAAGCTATCCAGCTAGCTTACGGAACGTCTGTGGTTCTACTCAGGTGCCCGTTCGTGCCTGATATAATGCACGGAAGGGCGCCTGAGGTCTTCCTCCACCAGTAAAGCTGGAACGTCGCGATATGACCTATACTGTGTTGATGTGACGTAACACCCCCCCCCCCCCCCCAAAAAAACCACAAAAAAACAGCATAATTTGTGTTAAACTGAAAAGCAATAGTAACTGCAAAAAAATCGCTGTCGCTTGACCAAATAAAGTTAAAGATTGATTGGAAAAAAAATCCATTTCCATGTTTTCTAACAAGTTTTTACCTAAAATCAGTACAGTAATTTGATAATTGATTCAGAATTACATAAGAAGTTCGAGAAAGAGACCATTATTTTCCATGATTTTTTTAGATGCTGCCTTCTCCGAAATGCATTTTTTCTGGAATGTAACAGCCTTGAGATGTGTTGAATTCTTTTTAATTTGTACTCAAAAAAATATTAAAAGACTATATTTGGAATAAAATTGATGAATTAGACTCCTGCGATAAAACATTTTAACACAAACAGCTTTATTGTAAGTAATTCAAATGTCGCGTTTAAAATGCTATGCCTCCACTTTTAAATAATCAAATAAAAAAAATTGAAATATTGTTTTGTATTTCTTTAAATGAGAAACAACAAAATGAGATGTCATTTGCACAAAAAAGTGATCACTGTGACCTGTAGAAGTCTTATTTCACTATGTTTCCATAACGACTATTTTCCATAACAAAACGATCATCTGAGAGTACGGTTCAATTGACTGTGTGACTGTGTGACTTTTTTGCCTATCACCGCTTCCAATGATAGTCGTCACTAAGAGGTATGCATGCAACATCTTAATTGACTTTTATGATAAAATTGGGCAACTGGAGGTAATTGGCAATCACTGTACTTGATTTTGGCAATCACTGTTCTTGATTTGATAACGATATTTTCACTATTATGTTACATAATTATTATATGAGAAGTTTTACTGGTAAAAATTGATTGCAAGCTTTAATTTAAGCTAACCACAGATTGAGTCAAAAGTAGCAAGTTGACGCTATTTATATATTTTTTACCTGTTTAAAACATTTGTTACGGAACATAGTTAATTATTTTGAGATGTCATATATCAATGGTAGAATGCTAAATATAGAAAAGCTAAAAATTAATTAGTAGATCTACATGAAGTTGTATCAAGTGATTCACTATGGCCACAGTAAACTGCTTCGGAGAAAATGCAAGACGAATCAATAACATATATATGTGTACACAGTATCTTGATTTGAAAGTGCACGCAGTATCATAATGTTTATTGCCTGCAAAAAGTTCGTTTTCAGACATTTTCGTACAAAGGAAAAATAACAAAGGTTGAAAATATATTTGTGAAATAGATTCTATAATAAATTAACTTCCAGTTCTGTAACATTTTACAAATAATATAACATTCGATCTATAATGAAATAATAAACATATTAGGATGAACATATAATTATCAGAGTGTTGCATTACTTAAGGATTATTTCTTATGTCATAGCAGCGGTAAGTGCATGTTCATTTGATTATAAAATACATGTACATGTATTCCAATCCGTATACTGGGATCAAAGATAAATAGAGAAAGGGCATTTTAAACGCCGGGTGTACGCACGCGAAATACTGACAAGAAAGGGAAGACTTGTGTCAAGGCATTTGAAATATTAAAACTACAAATAAGGACATCTTTTTGCAAAAGAAATTAAATTCAAATCTATTCTGATTACTTTAAATTTTTGATGAATTTGTCATCTTTGTCGTCTGTCAACAGTAATAAAAAGACGGGGAAGTAATACATATGTACCTTGTTACATTCTTCTTTATTCTGATATTTCATGATTTTTTTCTTTATCTTAGATCTATACAAAAAATTCATACATGTATATACAATGATTGCTGACAAAATATCTGCCACTGTGTTGATGGCAAGAGAAAATGGGTATTTGAAAAGATGGTATAAAAATTGAGCATGATATTTATTATTGATTTAATAGTGTTAAGTGTAATAGATCTATTACCAAAATAAAATAATGATTATCATAAGAATTATGGTAATCATGTGAAGGCCTTCTGAGTAGATATCAGTGTGCCGGTGGTTCGATAGGTGATGCTTGTTCGAGACTCAAGAAAGACGATATAGAATTGTCCGCCAATTAGAAATTACATAATACTTGTATAGTGTTCCGTCCCAAAGCTTTTTCCAGATTGTTTAGCTTTTGTGTGTTTGGTAGTAGCTGTAAGCTAGGCAAAACTTACAGCAAGCAGGAGTTTTTCTAACGGTTTCATGCCCTGATATATACCCTGGATGCCCTGATATATACCCTGGATGCCCTGATATATCCCCTGGATGCCCTGATATATACCCTGGATGCCCTGATATATACCCTGGATGCCCTGATATATACCCTGGATGCCCTGATATATACCCTGGTCTGTTGTCAGACATGATAATGATATAAAAGTGTATTTGTCATAGATATCATGGTAATGTAAAAGTGGTAATTATAGTGGATACATGTTTATCGTAAAGAGGATTAAAGAAAGGTTGTTGTTATGGTCGTTGTCGATATCGTTACTGTTGTTGATGATGATGCAATACGCAATATGATGGATGTAGAAAAATAGATATTTGAAATAATGGTGTAAAAATGACTATGATGTTAAGTATTGATTCAATAGTGTATGATTATCATGGTAATGTTAAAGGTGATAAGAGAAATGTTGTTGTTGCTGTTGATGATGATAATGTGGAGTAGAAGGAGGTGGTTTTGGAGGACAATGATGATGATGATGTATTTGTGATGATTTATATATCGATGATGATGAAATAATGATGATGCAAAATAATGGTTAGAGAAAAATGCATAATTGAATGGATGGTATAAGACATGATGATGAAATTTTTGTACTGATATAAAAGTGTATTTATAATAGATATCATGGTAATGTAAAAGTGGTAATTATAATAGATATATGTTTATCGTATAGAGGAGTACAGAAAAGTTGGTGTTGTGGTCATTGTTGTTATCGTTATTGATGATGATGATGCAATATGATGGATGATGGATGTAGAAACAAGGATAGTTGAAAATAATGGTGTAAAAATGACGAAGATGTTAAGTATTGATTTAATAGTGTGCAAGTTGGTTATAATCACCAAAAACAGTTCCACACACTTATGTTTTCTGTGATTATCTAATATGATGGACACAGGTCCCATAACTCTTAGTTACCATTTACAGAGTTATGCTCCTTTTGATTACTGTAGTCGAGCCTCCTGTCTTACTAACTGTTCTTACAACATAGTAATACCTGCTCTGGGTAAATATATAGATAAATAAGACGTACATATTTATTATTTCTAAACATATTATTTTTTAAAAGTTCTAAACATATTATTACTTAGGTTCAACAGAATTTTTAGTTGTTACACTTAAATCTATTTAAGAAATTGATGGCAGTTTTGTTTGGCTTTGATAAAATTTATGTAGGCATTTTATCATTAGATCTTTATAAATATGTTTTGTAATAGTTTTGGAGTTTGGGGTTTAATAATTTTGTAGTTTGATATTTCTAAAATGATAGGAAAAAATAAATATAAATATGATACAAGAAAATAATAACTTTGAATATAAATTGTTGAAAGTTGCATTGATATTTTACATAAGGATAAAGGGAAATTTTTAATTATTTATAGTTTTGATATTAAAATAAATCATTTTTGCTATTGTGAAAAAAAAACAACAGAATATTATATGAAATTCTGATGATTGCAGTGACTTTCCTGCTTTAATATAACAGACTCTGATAAAAGGCCTCTTCCCAATTGAAATTTTCTTTAAAATCATGCAGTTTTCCAAAAAACTTTAACCTGCTTTTTGTGTTGCCTCTACGGAGTAGTGGCGACATATAGGGATCGTCTGTCTGTCCGTCTGTCTGTCTGTCCATCCGTCCGTCACAAAACTTGTCCGGACTACTCCTCATAAACTACAGGTGCAATTTCATCCAAACTTTACAGGAATGATCAGTACCAAGTATAGTTGTGCATATTGTCAGCATTTTCCGGTTCAATGATTTTTGTTTGAGTTATGGCCCTTTAATAATTTTTATTTTTAAAGTTTGTCCGGACTACTTCTCTTATACCACTAATGCAATTTCAATGAAACTTAAAAGGATTGATCTGTAGCTCAAGTCCTTGCGCATATTGCACGGGTTTTCCGGTTGAATGATTTTTGGCTGAGTAATGGCCCTTTGATAAAAAGGTGTTTTTTTTCTGTGTTGCCAGATACGCAAAAGCTTGTCCGGACTACTCCTCATAAACTACTGGTGCAATTTTATCCAAACTTTACAGGAATGATCAGTACCAAGTCTAGTTGTGCACTGTCCGTCTGTCTGTCTGTCCGTCTGTCACAAAATTTGTCCCAACATGAAATTGGCCATCATGAGGCGACACATGTGATTACTGATCGCTCTTGTTTACTTCCCAAATTAGCAATTTTAGCGGTCAAGTTTTTCCCAAAATCAAGTGGCTAAAGGCTTCTTCCTAATTAAGTGAGAAAAATCACTGGATATTTGTTAAAAATTTGATATACTTTGAAAAATGTAAAAACCATGTAGACAATTATATTGTGCATTAAATTTCAAACTCCTATTTGCATGGCATTGAAATTGAGATAAATTAAACAGTGTGAATGTTTATGAATAAAGCTTAATCTTATTACACATAATTAAATGTCATCAATCTGATTTGTTTTGGTATTACTGTTGCTAAAATAAGTTTCATTTTATCATACACTATACGCCAGACTTACTATTTAGAAGGCTTAAGAGATTACGTTATTTTAAAAAAAAATATTCACATGATTAAACAATACTTTAGCCACGTCACGACAAAACCAACGTTTGCAACAAGCATGGATCCAGACCAGCCTGCGCTTCCACGCAGTCTGAGCAGGATCCATGCTGTTTGCTATCAGTTTCTCTATTTGTAATAGGGTTTGTAAGCAAACAGCATGGATCCTGATCAGACTGCACCAATGCACAGGTTGGTCTCAGGATCCATGCTGGTCGCAAACACAATATGTTGGTTTTGTCATGATGCGGCTCATTTATGGTCATGTTGGTTATATCAAAGATTATTCATGTGAAATAAACTATAAAAGTGACTGCATTATACTTGAAAGATGTAAAGTTATTGTGACCCACCATTTACGCTTGGATAGGCATACACCTCTAAAACTTAAACAGATGATGGATTGACACACTTAAATGCTGATGGATTAATTAATGTCCCAAATTGATCAACATGTGCTACTTTAATAGAACTTGAGTAAATATACTTGTATCTCTTATTAAAATCGACTGTTAGATACACAATATAATCGTTTAACATTGACCTTTCATTAGTATGGTTTACCAGCAGTGTTACTTATATTGCACTGAAATTATTCTTCAGTTACACTAGAGAACATTAATTTTCACTGTACAGTCAGGTAGGGTTTTTTATTTCCTTTTTAAAGGTAACTTTCATTGAAAAAGAACAATTTTCGTACAAATAATTTATGAATACAAATCAGTCACATGGTCTATCCTCTCAAAGCAGATAATATTTCATTTTCTGTTCAATAAACTTTGTAAAGCCTTAAGACTATTAGCCTGGATTACCTGCCCTTTTCTCTGCGTTCAATACTAAAAATTTGTAGTACAAAGGGAACCAGACTTTATTTGTGACTTATAATGTCATGTAACCAGGAAGTAAATGCACCAACATGTCTCGACAAATATTTGGATACATTATTATTGAATGTGTTTTATGAAGATTCATCAGAGACTTTTTTATTGATTTATCAGGTATTTAAAGTTCATATTCACTTTTAAACAAAAGAAAAAAATAAATATGAAGGTTATGGTTACAATGTATTTTTATGCATGCATGTATTTTTTAATTTACAAAAAAGTATGGCATTTAGTAATTTGAAAGTATTGTTTAAATTACATTTCTTAAAGAATGGGGGATCATATTCATGTCTCACTGCGAGGGCAAGATGATAATCCAGGAATAGGGGGCACAGGTATAGGCCCCTACAACTGACTGGTACATGCTTTAATAGCTACTTCTAAAAAGTAAAGTTTAATGAATTAATTTTTATAGGTTAATAATTTAGGAATTTAACATGACATGTACTAGATAAGTATATAACAATCTTACAATGATTTAAAAAACCATGAAATGATATAAAGTTAATTTTGACACCAAAATCCACAGTTCAAAAATTTAAATACATGTACATTATATTCAAGGTTCTGTGACCATATATTGTTCAGTTACTGTATCTATTTAGTTTAATTTCAAGATCTTGAAGATGGAGAGGAAAATTATCATTTACCATGGGTCAGTTAAAGATTGATTAGGCCTATATACTAACTGATGTAATTGAGTACAGGAGCTTGATATTCTTACAGTAAATAAAAATTAAAGTCAAATATGTACACAGTATATGTACACTATATAATTAATAATTTTTTATCTATTATATAGGGGGCATGATCATATTTGACTTTAATTCTTATTTATACCCCTGAAACGAAGTTTTTGGGGGTATAATAGGAGTCACCCTGTGGTTGGTCGGTCGGTCAAGCCGTCCGTTGCATTTTCCTTGTCCGGATAATAACTTAAAAGACTATTGGTTGGAATTCAATACAAGTTCATACTATGGTCAAGCACATTGAGAGGAAGACCAGTGCACAAGAACCATAACTCTATCTTCAATTATTACAGAGTTATTGCCCTTTGTTACTTTTCTTTGTCTGGAGAATAACTTGAAAACTACAGGTTGAAATTCAATACAACTTCATACAATGGTCAAGCACATTTAAAGGGGAAGTGCAGTGCACAAGAACCATATCTCTATCTAAAGTATTTACAGAGTTATTGCCCTTTGTTACTTTTCCATTGCTTTCTTTTCTCCGGGCCATAACTTAAAGACAAATATAACTTCATACAATGGGCAAGCACATAGAGAGGAAGTGCAGTGCAAAAGAACCATAGCTCCATCTTGACTAATTACAGAGTTATTGCCCTTTGTTACTTTTCATTGTCAGGAGCAATTAACTTGAAAAGTCGTGGTTGGAATTGAAATCAACTTCATACAATGGTCAAGCACAATAAGAGGAAGTGAAGTGCTCAAGAACCAAAACTCCATCTTGATAAATTACAGAGTTATTGCCCTTTGTTACTTTTCCTTGTCTGGTGCATAACTTAAAAAATAATGTTTAGAATTCAATTCAACTTCATACAGTGGTCAAGCGCAATGAGAGGAAGTACAGTGCTCAAAGAAATTCAATAAAACTTCATCAATAGTAAACCACATTAAAAGAAAATGCAACATGTTAGAACCACAACTATCTTTAATTGCCCATAAACATAACTATTTCAATTCTTTTCCAAGGTATTCTGTTACTAGTAACTTCCTCATTTCCGAAGCAGTCTTGCGGGGATATTAATCACATTTAGTGATAGTTTTAGTATATTGATAGAATACCAAGCTCCTGTGGTTAGTATGAAATAAGCATGTATTAATAATTGTTTTCCTAAAATATGACCTTGTAATACATATGAACCATTTGCCCCTCACCACTTTGGGTTCCAATCCCCACATGGACTTTGGATTTTTTCATGTGAGGAAGCTCAGATAATGCAGCTAGCTTACAGAACGTCAGTGGTTCTACTTAGGTGACCTTCCATGCCTGAAACAATGCATAGAAGGTCACCTGAGGTCTCCCTCAACCAGTAAAACTGGAACATCCCCATATGATCTATCTATACTGTGTCAGTGTGCGGTAAAACCCAAGTGATCAAACAAACAAAAGATATATGAATAAGCAATAACAATCAAGTCCCAGAACTATTTATTATATTAAAATAATGCACATTATATACTTTTATATTCTAGATAAACCATGGCTGTCCATGGGAAGAAAGCACCGCATCCATATTTGCCCTCTGTCATTGATTCTGATGAATACCTGGAGGTCTACTGTCAACCATGTAACATTGAAGGAGAAAGGATTCCTGCTCATGGCTTTTGTACAGACTGCAATGAGCACCTTTGTGGAACTTGCTTCAAGCTTCATAAGAAACATAAACTCTCAAGAAATCACACCCTTCTAGACAAAGAAAATATGCCTAAAAGAATGCATGCACCAACATCTTCATCTGTTCATCTGCATCAGTCTGATGAACTAACCAAAGCTTGCTTAAAACACCAAAAAGAAATGATCAAATTTTACTGTCATGACCATAAAGAGTTGCTATGTAGTGTTTGTGTTACACTCCAGCATTCAGCTACATTATGCAAAGTCGACTACATACCCGACATTTCTGTAGATATTACCGACAGTAAATACTATAATGATATCCTTAGAAATTTGGATAGAGTAACTGATCTCTGTAAGAAAATATCAGAGGATACAAGAAAGATAATAGCAAAATCTGAAAAATCTGTGACAGATGCATTGGCGGACATCAGGAAGTTCAGAAAAGAAATAAATCAAAGACTTGATGAATTAGAAAATCAAGCAGAAGATGATGCTGAAGCCCTTCAAGAAGAGATCAGAATTAATCTAAAGACAGTGGAGAGAAACTGTGAGGATACAGCCACATCTTTGAAGACAACTACTGACTTTATTAAACGTTTGAACGCAACGGGACAAGCAGACAGATTATTCATGGAATTGAAGATGACGGAACAAATGATCGAAGAATGCGAAAAGAAAGTTCAACAAGTGCCATCATACAATTATGAAGAATATACCTTTCAAGCAAATCATGATCTTTCAGCCTTTTTAAAGAATGATATGGCATTTGGTACATTTTCCAAGAAACCAGCGGAAGAACCAAGTGTTTCATCATCTGATCATGTAAGAACCAGACAAGCTAATCTTCAGACCAAAATTTGTGTAAAGACATCAGAAGATAATGAGATATGCAGAATATCAGGTATGACTCTCTTTACTCCAGATCTTCTTATCATCACTGATAACAGAAACAAAGCTGTTAAATTAATTGATGTCAGAGGTCATTCTATTATACACCAGATAGATGTAGATGGTAAACCTTGTGATATTACAGCTATTAGCAGTACTGAATTAGCTGTCACACTTCCGGATCAGAAATTGATTCAATTCATATCAGCATCCACGAGCAGATTGTCAATGAAAACTGCTTTAAAGGTTAATGGAGAGTGTTATGGTATTAGTTGTTACAAAGGGAGATTAGTTGTGTCATTCTGTAACCCAGCAAAACTCCAAATCCTTGATGTCAACGGAACAGTTCTGACAGATTTCACAGGAGAAAATATCTTCAGCAATCCGGTATATGTTAAAGCTTGCAGTGATTTTATATACGTATCAGACTGGAAGAAGGGAACAATTACAAGGTTAAACTGGCAGGGTGATGTGGTTGGTATCTACAATGGTATGGATTGTCCTTCCGGCTTTACACTGACAAACAAAGGTACACTTTTTGCTTGTGATTACAGCAAAGAGGTAGTAGAAGAAGTGTCAAGTGACTGCTCTGAAGGAAACATTCTTATGAGTGATTTAAAGAGACTAGAAGCTCTCTGTTGGTGCGGAGAAACAAATAAACTGTACTTTAGCACTTTTACTGGTGATATAAAATATGACAACTTTCTTCAAGTTTACAAGTTGTCATAAATATCTAAATCCTTATCATATACTATACTGTATACATGTTGAACATAAAAGTATTTACTTTGTTTGAAAGTGAACATAAATTAAAATACAAATGTACGTAATATGCATTTACACTCAACAAATAATATGCTGACAACCATTACAAAACACCAGTATATCCATCATGATATGTACTCAGTAGTAGGAGGTATGAGCATTATGATATATAACAAACATCATGGATTTCAATCATCATGGAACATTTTATTAGGGTTGATCTTGGGCTGTGGTAGAGTTGGTCAAAATAGAGGCACTGTGTCCGGATTTAGCGTTTACCGAAGTCAGTAGCGGTTGTGACCCTGTAATTTGTTATTACATCTCTCAGACGCTGTCGCATGGACCTCACTTAGTGTTGAATTGTTGGTATAGTGATGTTCTGCCAGTCCTGGCTCACACGTTTTGCAGTTGCTGTGGACGACATGTAAGTCTCAATCGGAGCTTATCTCACATGTGCTTGATGCACTTCATATCGATGTACACCGCAGGCCACTCAAGAATGTAGAATTGTGCAGACAAATTACCTTAAATCAAAGCAAACTCCAAACGAAAGTCATGTCCAATGACTCCCTAAACTGATCACACTACAATACAGGCGTACATCGGTACAAACTCTACCTTCGCCTAAAGACTTTTGTTATATTTTCAAACAGCCGTTTATATAGGGCCATATAACCTGTCAAAATTCTTTATAACTAATAAAATAACATTTAAGTTAATTTTTATTTTTTTGCTAAACCTAGTGATTTTTTGTGATTACAATTGTTCTTGTGAATTCATATTGTCTGATTCATAAATTATGTCCAAAATTAAAAATATTTTAACTGATTCTTTATAATTGTTTAATTGTAGTTTTGATTACATCCAATTATTAATTCAGGTTTTTGGTGAAAAATTAAAAGCATTTGTATCTAGTATTTTCAAATTTGACATTATGTTTTGCTTGAGTAACAAGGTAACAACATAGTTTGTCACTAATGCCAAGCTTATTCATAAGAAAAATCACTTAGTTTTATAGGGGCGTCCGTGGCCGAGTGGTTAAGGTCGTTGACTTCAAATCACTTGCCCCTCATCGCTGTGAGTTCAAATCCCGACAGGGACTTTGGATTATTTCATATGAGGAAGCTATCCAGCTAGCTTACGGAACGTCGGTGGTTCTACTCGGGTGCCTGTTTGTGCCTGAAATTATGCACGGAAGGGAACCTGAGGTCTTCCTCCACCAGTGAAAGCTGGAACGTCACGATATGACCTATGCTGTGTCGATGTGACGTAAAACCCAAAAAAAAACACTTAGTTTTATAAAGAATTTCTTGGGGGCCTGTGGGAATACAACTTTGTCCTATTAATTAACTTCAGTGATAAAATCCATCAAAATAGCACACTCAATAAATATTTCCTTACCTTGCATCAAGAGAATTCAAGAGGAATGAAATTAAGACAATTAAAAAATCTAGTACAAATTTCTGATTAATTCATTTTATTTATGTACAATGAAATATATACACAAAACCACATTTGAGCCGCGTCATGACAAAATCAACAAAATGGGTTTGCGACCAGCATGGATCCAGACCAGCATGGCATCCATGGGATGCAGTCTGATCAGGATCCATGCTGTTCGCTATCAGTTTCTCTACTTGTTATAGAGTTTGTAAGCGAACAGCATGGATCCTGATCAGACTGCATGGATGCGCAGGCTGGTCTGGATCCATGCTGGTCGCAAACCCATTATCTTGGTTTTGTCCTGACATGGCTCATTTCATAACATACTTTCTTAAATAAAGAATATACATACAAGAAGTGATGTAAAAAATAACAAGGAAATATTCTTATATAACAAAGATATTCATAAATCACTTTGTACAGTGGAAACAGTTATTACATTGATAACACAATTGTTATTAGCTTATTACATATAGACTTGAAACATGCAAGTCCAAGAAAATGTATATTTATAAGCTCGTAGTAATTTCAGTGACTTTTTTTCTTGTACAAAGTGATGGCAATATACTGACTTAATAAATTTGAAACACAAGGGGTTGGTTAAGCAGCATTATCATAAGAACCACACAAATATTGAGGATTTAAAATTTCCAAGAAACTCTGTTTGCTGAACTTTGTAAAACAATTTTTAAGCATAAAATAAGCATTTGATAAATAAGTTTGATTTCAAATACAAGCAATATTATGATATTATCTAAGTATCAATGAATTAATTTTTAAAGTACATGTCATTATTGCTGACCTATATAATTGATGTTAAAAGTCTTAAACAGGAATAAAGTGCACATCTGTTTTTAATTCTTAAACCATAAATTTCATTAAAAAATATTTTTTGCTTTGATGTATTTGGTTTTTATTTCCGCATTAATACAATACTTTTTAGCACAAAATATTAAATATCGAAATCGTCGTCAGAATTATTTTTATCCAGTTGAAAGAAGTCTATCACTTTCATCTGGGTTTTGTTGATTGCCATGATTGGTTTAATTGCTGCCATTAAACTAGAAAATATCCGTGGAAACATGATTTCCTGCGATGCAAGAAGCTGTTGTATTCTGTGACGTTCTTTTGGTGCCTCGAAACATGCTGGACAGTTCTCGGCAATAACAGGAAGTTTGTTCTGCAAAGCATCATATAATACAATTATAATGATAAAAATATATGCATACAAGGGTGGATAAAAAATATGTCGACTTTAGTTATAACTTAAAAACTACTTGAAGTAAATCAATAAGATTGTCCCGAGTAGGTACCCCTGGAGCAACTGCATAGTATTAATATCTTTGTTGTCTCTCTACATAGGCGCAAAACCATACCAAACAACAGCTGCTTATTTTTTGACATATGTAACATTTAGCTTTAATAATTAATTTTGTAATATTTAACTTTAGAATATACAGCTAGTAAGCTAAAAACAAACACAGAAATCATAAAATTACAAATGGCAGCAGGAAGAGAACCGTGCAATCATAAGGGATTGTGTGGACCTAGGGAAAACACCATGAAAATGATGAAGGGTGCTGATCGATCTTCTTGACATTATTACTCTGTGCACAAGTAACATTGCATTAACCAGTTAAAAATGGTTGCTATGGGATACCCACTGGACCCAAACTTAAACATAGAAAAATGCTGATATATAACTACTATGCATATTTGACCATACTATATGTACAAACATAATTAATGAAAGGAAAGTCCATATATCTTTTGATGCACTCTGACGTTTTAAATTAATCCTGTCTGCTTCACAAAATATTTACATACATGAATCAATTAATATTTTGTTCACTTGATATCCTCTTTTATTGGTAATAAGTTGTATAAGTTGTTTCAAATATATGTCAGAAAATAGAAGTAAAATTTGTAAATGAAAGTAAGTAAATACAAAACAAAAATTTTATAAAAAATATCACGTTTTATGCATGATTTTGAACCACTTGCCCCTCACCGCTGTGGGTTTGAATCCCAACAGGGACTTTGAATTCTTTCATGTGAGGAAGCTATCCAGCTAGCTTACTGAACTTCAGCGACTCTACTCTGCCTAAAATAATGCACTGAAGGGCACCTGAGGTCTTCCTCCACTAGTAAAGCTTGAATCTTTCAAATATTTTTGAATGTCCATTAGGACATCGTCAAGGTTGTAGTTTGAGTCCAATTTTGTTTGCTTTGTTTATTAATGAATTGTATATTTTAATGGTGGAAAATGATATCAGAGGTATCCAACTTTTTCCTGAAATTGTGGAAGTATTTTTACTTTTGTTTGCTGATGATATAGCATTACTTTCAGATACTATTGTCGGTCTACAAAAACAACTAAACTTGTTACAACAATTTTGCATTAGTAGTAAACTTGTAGTTAATATTGAAAAAACTAAAGTACTTGTATTTAAAAGAGGTGGTCAGTTATCTAGAAGAGAAAAATGGCAGTAAAATGGTAACCATTTAGAAATTGTTAGTGGTTTCACATATGTTGGAATATATTTTAGTAACAGATTATCTTTGTACAAAATGGCTGAGGCTATGGCCACCAAAGCGAAAAAAGTACTTTTGTATATTCTCAGTTCATTTCAACATATTTCTTGTTTACCACATAAAACATTTTTTAAAGATTTTTGATTGTAAAGTAGCATCCATAATGTTATATGGATCAGAATTGTGGGGTCTTAAAGACAATAAATGTATAGAAACTATACAATTATATGCTTGTAAACGTTTTTTGAATGTCAATGTTTCTGCTTGTAATGACGCTATTCTTGGCGATCTAGGCAGATACCCAATTTTTATATTTGCTGCAAAACGTTGTATTAGATTTTGGTTGAGACTTATAAATCTCCCTAGAGATAGATATACACGCTTATGTTATGAAATGCTGATGTGTTATGAGACAGTATTGGATACAAAAATTGGGTGACTAATATACGATTAAACCTATATAAAAATGGATTTGGATACGTATGGGAGGCACAGGTTGTAGCCAATCCTAAATTATTTATAGTGCAATATGAACAGTGTCTAAAAGACCAGTTTGTGCAAAATTGGCAATTAAAGTTTCTAGAAAATGTAAAATTAAATCATTATGTTATGTTTAAGACTACCTTTAAAAAGTGAAAAATATATTTCTGTTATAGATATTGACAAGTATAGAAAATGTTTTGCTAGTTTTAGAAGCTCTTCACATTGTTTAATGGTTGAAAAAGGTAGACATTTTAATATTGATAGAGAACATCGTGATTGTATGTATTGTGAATCAATGTTAGAGGACGAATATCACTTTCTTATTGTGTGTTCTTTATTTGCAAATTTATGTTCTTACTATATACCATTGTATTATTATCAATATCCGAATGTTCAAAAGTTCTACTCTTTAATAGCAACTGAAGACGAGTCATTGATACGTAATGTTGCTATGTATATTTATTATGCAATGAAAGAAAGAGATAATTTCCTTAAATGTTTTGAATAATTTATATTCAGATAGTACATTATAATTGTATTAGAAATTCGTATTGCCAATTTGTATTGTATATTGTATACACTGTGTATGGGCCGGAGGCCTCTTGTACAATAAAGATATTGAATTGAATTGAACATTGCCATATGATGTATAATGTGATGGTGTGAAGTAAAACCCAATTAAACAAACTAGCATTCTGACATACTTACATTTTCAGCAAACATTCTCAAATCCTTCTCTCTGACATAGACAAATGGTCTGATCACCCTTAAATCCCCTGCTCTGTAAAATATAACAAACATTATTTAAATCCCCTTCTCTGTAAAATATAACAAAACATCATTTTTATTATAAACAAATTGTCTTCTTACTCTATGTAAAAAAATAACATAAATCTCATATAGAGTACATACAGATACACAATAAATCCTTGTCATAGACTACTCTTGACCCTTTATTAACCTGCTGATTTCTTTAATTCCTTTTTAGCTCACCTGTCACAAAGTGACAGGGTGAGCTTTTGTGATCGCTTTTCGTCCGGCGTCCGTCGTCCGTCCGTCGTCCGTCGTCCGTAAACTTTTACTTTAAATGACATCTCCTCATAAACCACAAGGCCAATTTCATCCAAACTTCACAGGAATGTTCCTTTGGTGGTCACCTTTAAAAATTGTTCAAAGAATTTAATTCCATGCAGAACTCTGGTTGCCATGGCAACCGAAAGAAAAAACTTTAAATATCTTCTTTTAAAAAACCATAAGAGCTAGAGCTTAGATATTTGGCATGAAACATCTTCTAGTGAGTGTCTACCATGTTTGTTCAAATAAAAGCCCTGGGGTCAAAATTGGCCCCGCCCCGGGGGGTCATTGATTTTCCCTATATGCATATAGTAAAAACTTAAAAAATCTTCTTTTAAAGAACTCAAAGAGCTATGGCTAAGATATTGAGCATCAAACATGTTCTAATAGGTGTCTACCAAGTTTGTTCAAAGAAAAGCCCTGGGGTCAAAATTGGCCCCGCCCCAGGGTCATTGATTTTCCCTATATGCATATAGTAAAACCTTAAAAAATCTTCTTTTAAAGAACTCAAAGAGCTATGGCTAAGATATTGAGCATCAAACATGTTCTAATAGGTGTCTACCAAGTTTGTTCAAAGAAAAGCCCTGGGGTCAAAATTGGCCCCGCCCCAGGGGGTCATTGATTTTCCCTATATGCATATAGTAAAAACTTAAAAATCTTCTTTTAAAGAACCAAAAGAGTTAGAGCTAAGATATTTAGCATTAAACATGTTCTAATAAGTGTCTACCAAGTTTGTTCAAATAAAAGCCCTGGGGTCAAAATTGACCCCGCCCCGGGGGGTCATTGATTTTCCCTATATATGCATATAGTAAAAACTTAAAAAATCTTCTTTTAAAGAACTCAAAGAGCTATGGTTAAGATATTTAGCATCAAACATGTTCTAATAGGTGTCTACCAAGTTTGTTCAAATAAAGCCCTGGGGTCAAAATTGGCCCCGCCCCGGGGTCATTGATTTTCCTTATATGTGTATA